>NC_044246.1:72766485-72921485 GCF_003957555.1 Calypte anna
TTTCACTCAACTTCAGTGTGTTCTTAAAATTAAAGTACTTTAATTGCTTTTAGCTCCATGGTTTTGTAAAAACCTAAGCATAAGAATGAAGGGACTCTAAGCAGCAACAAGAAAAAGAATATGTTCTCCTTGAAATTTGCCTACAAAGCAAAGTTCTGAAAACTTTGCTATGTGTCCATGTTTATTTCTAGTATAAAGTAGCAGAGGCAATTTTTTCTTTCAACTTATTCTTTCAAACTTATCCATTTCAAACTTAGTTATTTCTTTTTAAAAAATTATTTCATCTTTAAGTTAATTATTGATCTATTTGTATATATATTTTGTAAAGCAAAACTAAAATGAAAAAATGTTTCCTCTTCTGAATAAGTGTATTAATACCTCTTAAAACATGTTCCTAAAAGTCAACAAGAAAAATAATTTATTTTTTTATATGAAGAAACAAAAAGTAATTATGCATATTACACTTTTAGTTGAAATTTCTAATGAAGAGAATTAAAAAATCCCACCATTTTTCTTAGAGTTTTCAGAAGTTATTATTCAATCTCCTGTAGGATCACTAACTTCTGGATGCTGATGCCAGGACAGCATGGACTACAGGAACATGTGGTAGGAATGGTGTTCACCGTACCAGGGCATGTTGGTTAGGAAGCATCCTGCTAGACTTAGTAGGATGGACTGGATGAAGGAAGCCTTCCCTGGGAAGGAGGTGCTGGTGCAGATTGAAGCACAGAATGGAGAAAGACAAGGTAAGAGCAGAGTTTGCTCAGCCTGCAGAAGCAAAGGCTCAGTTAGGACCTTACTTCTGTCTACAACCACTGTACCAAAGGATATGGAAGACAGAGCCAAACTCCCCTTGAGAGCAACCAAGCACAGGCCAAGGAGCAATGGACACAAGTTTTAACATGGGAAATTCTGATCAGGTATTAAGGATTTGATTTCTTTATCTGACTGGGAAGTTAGTAAGTTTGTGGACCAGAATGCCCAGAGAGGTTGCTTCACTTTCTGATTTTGTGACTGGCAGGAACTCTAGATATACTATTTTTCAGAATGCTATTCCCACACTTCTTGAACATATCAGTGAATATAAATGCTGTAAATAATTGCTGTAAAAATATCTAGAATATTCCAACAGCCTAATGTTTTACAGGGCTTACGAGGGATTAAAGAAAAGTTTTGTAAAGTTAAACATAACTGTTTCTAATACAAAGACACAGTTTCAAATAGAATCTGTTTTTTGAGAAGGTCAGGACTTTTATTGCCAGTGGACAAATACTTGGATGACATGTTTTTCAGATAGTAGATGTTCTATTAGAATGAAGGGCCCCCTTCTGTTTCCAAGAATTTTCAAAATGAAATCTGCCTGGATCTGCTATCCAGAAAGTGTCTGGCAGGCTGTGACTTGCCTAATTGCTTCCACCTAAATCTAAATCAATATCACGTGCTCTGAAATTGAGTCTGGCATGGGACTGTACTGTTCAGTCCTTGTTCTTCAGAGAAGAATGTAAGTGGAGATCAGACAGTGCTATTTTTACCCTCTTCTTCCTATAATGCTGGATGAGGTTGACAGGCAAAGTGTTTCTGTGGGGCAGGGAGGAACCAGCTTCTCCTCCCAGGTACAGATGGGTTTGGATAGTTACGTAGTGTTGGATTGCTCTTCACAGTTCCATAATGAAGGCTCCTGGTTCAGCCTTTTGTAAGCTACTTGATTTAAACTTGTGATTTTTTAATTTTTTTTTTAAACTACCCTTTTAGTTTTGTTTACTTAAAGTAATTCTACTCCTACTTTTGATTTCATCTAGTAGAAAGTGTTTCAGATAGTTAGTTTGCTAGGAGCTCCAGTATTAAGAATAAGTTGAAGTCCATGTTTGGTAGGAATCATCTGGGACTAAAATATGCTATTGCATCTGAAAACAGTGCCTAAGGAGATGAAAAGAATTTTGACTCTCAGAAGAATTCTCCAAGTTCTCAAGTGATTAGATCTGATCTACTTCTCAATTGCTACCTCTTTGTGATTTAACTGAATTGGTTATCTATAAAATCACCCAATGGCATTTTAAGTTTAGTGAAGCATCTTAATAAATTGTTTGGTTTGGAATATGTCCCAAATGAAAGTCCATCTAGCTGTTGCAAGGTGGACCTATTTCTCATCATCTTCACCCATGTATATTTGCTCTCCTTTAATGTTTAGCCTCTCTCTGAGTCCACAGGCATAAAATGTTTCACTTATATTTGGAAAGATTCAGTTCTCAGAAACTTTTGAGGTAATTGGGACAGGAAAAGCATAGTAATCAAAATGAAGTCTTAAAGCTACAGACATATTTTTAATGTTGTACTTTATATTATCTTACTAAAATGGCATTTGTACACCTTTACTGTAGGACTATTGGCTTTCCTATTCCTATCTAGTTCTGACAGGATCCTCAGGGCATTAGAGCCCTGTCCAGCCTTACATGGGACCCCTGCTCCTTCCTACAGCCCTTGGCCCCCAGTCTTTCCTGAGCTGTGCTGCAGGTGGCTGCTCCTGGGTGGACTGGGACCCGCTTCACCCCCTTGCCATGTCTGGGACCCTGCTACCAGCCCTGAGTAACTGGTCACTGTATTTTTTTTTTTATATTCTTCTCACAGCATAAACCCATGAACACATGGCTGAATCTCTGAGCCAGTAGTCTTTAACTACATGTTAGCATGCACAGTTCTACATGTGCAATTCTGCAATATGTCCCTGGTCTATATAGGCCTCCTAAAGAGGATTACATACACAGTCTGTGGCAGAATGTAAATCAGGCTGTGGATTTTCTTGTTTAAACTGTTCTTGGATGAATTGGGTTATAAGGGGCTTTTGATGCATTGTGGTGTAAAAATCATGAAGAGAAATGAGTTTTCATTTGTTCAGAAACCCTCACTGCTTTTGAAGACAAGGCTCCTACATTTCAGAGATGTAGGAAATTGAAGTATTTTGTTCGGGAGCTTGAAAGATATTCACATTCTCTCTTCTGCCATTTATTACCTCTTTTTTTTTATGTTCAGATAATAGAGGGAATAACAAACTTTTTTTTTTTTTTTTTTTTAGATCTTTTTTCTTGTTAGAAACACAACCAAATTCTTTGCTTCCTGGGTACTAGGGTTTGTTTGCCTCACGTATTGGCATTGCACCTAGGAGCCATTGACATTTCTGGCAAGAATACAGAAAAAAACCTTCCTAAGCTATGATATTTTTTATCAATACATGTATGAGTAATGTTTTAGTGGAGACACTGGATTTTCCATTATAAATTTTTACCTCCTAGTTTATTGCTGACAAGAAATCTTCCACCCGGAAGAGAAATATCTAAGGTTGTTCTATAATAGAAAGTTCCCAGCTACCTGAAGACTGTAGAACAGCAGTAATCTGACAACTAAACGGCACTGTGATGAGCAAAACCTGCTTCATGATGAAGCTTGGTAAACCTGGGGAAAGGTTTACATGACAAATTGCAGCATTTCACTGCACAGAAAATTCAGCTTGTAGAGTGTCCTCAGGTACCCATTTCAGTGCTTTCTCCAGAGATGTTGAAAGGAGATTGAATAGCTGTTTAGTTTTACCTTGTTTGTATTCCATTAATCTCATGCTTCAGTGGGGGCAGGAATTCTTTTTTCATATTGAAACTTAACCACCTTTTCTTCTTCTTTGCTCCTTCTTCCCCTGATGCACCAGAAATTTTTGTGTCTGTGGGCAGCACACCAGCTGGGGTGCATGTGTGTAACTAACAACAAAAGAAATTTAGTATTTGGCTGGTAAATGTAAGAGGGTAAGAACTAGTTCTTTAAATTAATGAAGAATTTATCTTCATAGGAGAGAGGTATATTTGTGAGGGGAGATCTTTCCAGAAATCCCTTCCCACATTATTCAATAAGTTGCCTGTTATTGTAGTAATTTATGAAATCTTTAATTCCCATTATGCTCCTTCAGTGGCACTTCTTTACTAGTGACTCTTGGGATTTTCAAAGTATAGTTGTTTTAGGATATTTGTGAAAGTTTTGTGGCATAAGCATGCATTTTGGGAATTAGTCTCAACTTGTTGCTTACTGTATTACAAAAATACTTGATTAAATGATCTAAGTGACCATTCTCCAGGTCTTTATCTTGACTGGGGGATGTGTAGCAAAAAACCCCAACAATAGAGAAAAACAGATTTTTAGTAAAGATTGCTACTTTTTTGGGGGGTATTTTTATTTGTGTACTGATAATAAATATATGCAAAATGTTATAATTCATGTCATCATACAGCAGACCACATGAATAGAGTTTGAGTGCAGATTATCTGCTTTTGCATACAACTATTGTGTACCTTCTGGTCTAAAATGTGAACAACACAACTTCTATTTGCTGTTCACAGATGTCTTCCTTATGTAAGGACTTGCCTGTTTTGATGAGCAAGAATAATACTATAATATATTTAATTATGTAAGTATAATCCTTAAATAATATAAATCATATTTATCCCTTAAAGTATAAGTCCATCTGTTTATAAAAATAGATGCTGGTTCACCTGAAGGGATTCTTGTAGTTTTCACAGAGTAAAATTGTCTGATATTGCTAGAAATATTTTGTTAAATAAATGGTGGTATAAACTGAACTGTGCACCTCACAGAGGAAAATTATAATCTTAGAAATAATATTAGTCTTCAAGATTTACTTTAGGGACACCTTAGGAAACATAGTTTTCACAGCCACATATGCATACTTTAGCCATACTTTGGTTAAGATACTAGACATTAAAAAAAAAACAAGCCAGCAAACAACAACCTTATCAGAATCAGTATGGTACTTAGCACTGAAAGTTACTGTATTTTTAAATTTTATTTTAAAGATGGAAGCAAAAAAAGAAAAAAAATGGGAGAGGGGAAAAACAGAACATTGTGTCATGGTTTAAACCTGGGCTGGTAATTATTCCTTGCTCTTCCTTACTTGAAAAATGTCTTGTTTCAGATCAGTGTTTGCACACAGTCATTTGCTAATGGTGTAAAGGAAAGCATATGCTCTTTGCCCATTAACTGATATTTTTAAACCAAAAGTTTTTGCTTGTGAGCCAGATTTTCATCCTTCCAATTCACCATCCCTTATGATGTCTAGCTATCATTCATATGGATGAGAATTTCAGTGTTAAATGTTAGTGAAAAAGAAAAGGAGTCATGTACTCATATGGAGAAGGGGGATTTACTTGCTTTTGGAACACAGGAACAACTGAAACTGTGCAACTGAGAAATTTTGCAAGGTGATGCTCATAGAAAAAATTATATGGCTCTACAAGAACTTCCAACTTACCAAAAAAACCCCAAGTATTAGAGAAGGTTGTGGGAAAAGAGCTTTTACCAAGCTAGAGGGCTCACTTCAAAGTGCTGCTCCTTACTTGCTATGAGGGAGACATTGCTGTGCAAATGCCTGTATGTTGCACTCTAACTAAGCAGAGTGCAGAGGTCTACTAAGTAGATTTTCACACCTAACTGTACCCACTCTGGCAGCATCACTGATGTTCCCCTTGCTAGAAAACTCTTAAAAAGGATTTTAAAAAATTTCTCATATGTTGGATAGGAGTCTGTTTGTGTCAGTAGGAAATTAGTGATTATATTCTTAATATAGTGAGGCGAGTGCCAGGAGGATGTAGTCAAGCTTTTCTCAGGGGTGACTAACAAAAGAAGGACAAAAGACAATGGTTATAAACGAGCATAAGCAGTTCCATACAAATATTAGGAAGAATTTTTTTACTGTGAGGGTTGCAGGGCACTGTAATAGGCTGCCCAGGGAGGTTGTGGAGTCTCCTTCCCTGGAGACATTCAAAGCCCACCTGGATATGTACCTGTGTGAACTCCTGTAGGTGAACCTGCTCTGGCAGGGGGGGTTGAACATGATGATCTTTTGAGGTCCCTTCCAACTCCTAGCTTGCTCTGATTCTATGATTATGACACTTTTTGCTGCTGTCAAATTTATGGCAGAAAACTTAGGTTAGGATGTAATGCTAAATTTCTCAGACAACTTAATGCTTGAGGTAAATATCAGTATGAATTCTAAAACAGTGTTGCTGTGCTGGTGTGGCAGACATAACTTTAATATAATTTAATTTGTAACATTTTATGCTCTGCTTCTTTGATTTTTTTTTTTTCTCTCATTTTCCCACAGTTAGTAAAACTCACGTTTGGGTTTTGTTTTTTTGTTTGTTTGGATATTTTGTTTGTTTTTTACAGTATGCATTTTTAGTATGCATTAAAAATACCATCTGTCCTCTCTGGTTAAGCTGATTTGCTGTGGCATTTTGGAGCAGTCTGAAAAAAAATCAGGGACAAATACGGTCAAAAGAAAAAAATCTAGATTATGAAAAATGTATTGTCATCTTGTTAGTCTCCTTTCTTATCTATTATGTCAAACCTTGCATGACCCAATGAACCCATTAAAATCCCAGTGTGTCAGAATTCTCTAAACAGAACCTGTGTATGCTGTTGGTTTTCCATGTTTTGATGATAGTACAGATAAAATAGCTATAGAACTATAAATTGGGAAGTGATCATTATTGGCGATTTCTGTTACCAGAACTAGTTTATTTGTGGAAACTAAGGAAAATTAGTAAAATATGTAGGTGCACTGCAGTGCACTAGCTGTACTAGCTTTCTCTAGTTTGCTCAAAGCTTTCATTTTCAGTGGAAAATGCAGGTGCTTCTTGCCCATCTAATGGCACTCATGCTTTTTGGCTATGCTTAAAAATTTCCAAGAATGTGCAGTTGCTCCAGGAACAGATGTTCTGGCCACATTTGGACACTATATATGAGTGCTCTCTCTGTGGCCTCAGTCACAGAGAAGCTGAGGAATAAGTAACACCCAACATGCATAGGACTGACTGTCCCAACCTCTTGTACTGCTTTTGCCACCATGGGGAACCTCTGCCATGAACTCACTCAGCTGCTGCAAGGTACTAGAGCAACAAGAAGAAAAAAGATGCATTACCTGGGATGAACACAGTAGGAGGGGGCTCAGAATGTCTAAAGTATGGATGTAAGCTAGGCAACTGAGAACTAACAGAATCACAGAATTATCTGGATGGGAAAGGACCTCTGAGATCATCAAGTCCAACACTTGATCCACTACCACTGTGGTTACCAGACTATGGCACTGAGTGCCATATCAGTCTCTTCTTAAAAACCTCCAGGGATGGAGAATCCACCACCCCCCTGGGCAGCCCATTCCAATGCCTGATCACCCTCTCTGTAAAAATTTTTTTCTTAATATCCAACCTAAACCTCCCCTGGCAGAGCTTAAGTCCATACCCACTTGTCTTACTGATAACTGCCTGAGAGAAGAGACTGACCCCCACCTGGCTACACCCTCCTTTCAGGGAGCTGTAGAGAGTGATGAGGTCTCCTCTGAGCCTCCTCTTCTCCAGTCTGAACAGCCCCAGCCTCTTCAGTCCTTCCTCACAGGCCTTGTGCTGGATCCCTTCACAGCCTCTTTGCTCTTCTCTGGACCTGCTCCAGCACCTCAATCTCCTTCCTAAACTGAGGGGCCCAGAACTGGACACAGTACTCGAGGTGTGGCCTCACCAGCGCTGAGTACAGGGGCAGAATCACTTTCTTGGACCTGCTGGCCACGCTGTTCCTGATATAGGCCAGGATGCCATTGGCCTTCTTGGCCACCTGGGCACACTGCTGGCTCATGTTCAGCTTCCTGTCAATCCAGACTCCCAGGTCCCTTTCTGCCTTGCTGCTCACAGCCACTCTGTGCCCAGCCTGGAGCTCCCCATGGGGTTGTTGTGGCCAAAGTGCAGGACCCGGCACTTGGCCTTGTTGAACCTCATCCCACTGGAATCAGCCCAACTCTCCAGTCTGTCCGGGTCCCTCTGCAGAGCCCTCCTGCCTTCCAGCTGATCCACACTCCCCCCCAGCTTAGTGTCATCTATGAATCTGCTAATTGTGGACTCAATGCCCTCATCTAAATCATCAATGAAGATATTAAACAGAACCGGGCCCAGCACTGATCCCCTGGGGGACACTACCACAGCCGCTCCACTTGAAGTGGAGCGGCTCCAATTGGATCAGCACCATTCAGCACCACTCTCCATAGTTCCTAACCCAACACAGAGTGCTCCTGTATGAGTCCTGGGCTGACAGCTTTTCCTGGAGAATGCTGCGGGAGACGGTGTCAAAGGCTTTGCTGAAGTCCAGGGAGACTCCATCCACAGCCTTCCCCTCATCCACCAGGCGGGTCACCACACACGCTCAAAAGAAGTGACAATTATGATGATGGAAGTACATGCAGGTAAATAATTAAGACAGAATAGAGAGAACGAGGTGAAGTTGGAGGCCAAAGCAAATGTAACAGCTACTGCAGCAGGCAGGCAGCTGTGGGGCACTGCTTTTGTGGACCTCTGGCTGCTTAGCTGAAACACTGCTAACCTTTCTGAGGTCTTGAAAATTGGTTACTTATATTAAACTTATTTAAAGTTCCTCAGAACTGTCCTCTTCCCCTGGGCAGCAAGGAGTCCATAAATTACTTTTCAAAACTGTGCCAAGAAATGTTTTAAAATGTTGGAAAGCACATCAGACATTTCTTTAAATCTTTTCTGCTTATTTAACTCCTGTTTCACCCACCATAGCTACAGAATATTGAAATATTTTCTTCTGACACAGGAAGAAAATATGTTTTAATAATATTGATTAGCACAAATTGATCAGGTCAAAGATCTGCCTGTTTTAATTTGCTAGTTTTTATTAATATACAAATCTCTATAATCCTCTTCCCTAGGTTATCCAGTTACTATATGAGAGGAATAGTATTTATGCCAATTGTTTTTTTCAGGAAAGAAGAAAATAGGTGATACTATAATAAGCAACAACAACAAAAAACACCCCAAAAAAACTTGTCTAGGGTCACAGATTCATTTTTTGACTCATATGTCTCCATATTCTGTATACTGTACTTGAGTTTTTTTCTGCACGTTATGTATTGCTAGCATATGTACACAAAAATTTAAGTATAGAAAGTACAGGATTGTTGTGCGAAACATAAGCTTTCTAATCATTAATTAGCATTGCTAAAGTTAGAAAGTGCTAAAGCTTCTGTCAGAGTCAGACTCATTGTTGCTAGCTCTTGTGATTATAATGCAGTGTCTTTTCCTGAAGTCCTGCCATAATTTCAGTGATTACACTAGAATTTCCACTTTTATATAAAAATTTGCAAGTTTAGGTGTCTTGAAGTGAAGCAAAAAGTTGAAAATGTTTTAAGTATAACTGGGTATGAAATTCAAGCATCTAACAATCTTTAATGCATTCTCTTTTTTTCTAATTTTTGAGGGCCAAGCATTCTTATCTGGGAAAGTAAAGTTTTTGTTTGGCATGAAAGGACATCAGATTGGCCTTTTTGTGCCAAATTTAATTCCTTCTGATTGGTTGTTTTTGGGGTTTTTTTGGGTTTTTTTTTTTCTGTCAGTCATTGTCATCATTTAGTCTTAGCTCACTTAGTTACAGATAAGTCAGATATCAATCTGTGTTTCTCAGGTACAGAACTCACTTCCACTGTGAAATAGGCAGACAGTGTACCAGACTGGTACAATAGTTCATAATGTGAATGTGTATGGGAGATACCTGTCTCCCTTTTCTTTTTTCTATTCCCACTCTGTAATGACTTTTTTGTAAACAGGAGAAAATTTAAGTGTTGGCGTAATTTCTTCTATTTAATAAATATATATTAAAAAAAGTAATTAGGAGGAAAAATGTGGGGCAATTTTGGAACACTAGTAGGGAAATTTTTCCCTGTTGCTGCCTCCTTTGCTGCAGAGCTATTATGAAACCAGAGTTCCCCTGAGTATTCTGCATAACAATTTTGTGAAGCTGATTCCTTGACATTTTCTGTAAATTTAATCAATATTCTCAGACCAAAGTAAGTTCTCATGCTTATTTATACTTGTGAAGATAAGGGTCAGGCTTGGGTGACCTTGTGTAGTACAACTTTACAAATGAGATGGTCCACCAAGCTGTAGTGCTTGTAAAGTAGGGCTCTGCTCAGACTAAGGCTATTCTGACCCTCTTCAACACTCAAATCTACACAGTAGAAAAGGCAACACAATTTGTCTTAGTGAGGTGCTGCCCATCTGTTCAAGCCCCAGCTCAGCAACCCAGTTAATCTGGGTGTCATGATACAGAGAGGTGCCCCCTGTTTCTGTTCAGCTACATCAAATGTGGATGAGCAGACCCATCACTGTCCCTCAAGAGCCCACATCATGTGTTGTGTGTCTCAGGTTTTTATGGCTAGCAGGAACCATCTATGTACTCTATACTAGCAAGAGCTACCATATGCTATAGGATACATGGTTTTCAAATTTGTGGAGGCTGAGATACTGAGTTATATCTTTTTAGACAGGTGAAAGAAATTGTTTATCATTAAAATCAATTTAATGTTGAAAAGCCCAAAGAGATTTCCCATGATGATTAGAGATTAGAACAGATAAGCCATAATCAACATGATTTAAATATATTTGTAAATACTAAAGTACAGTACACCAATATATAAATACAATAGCAATAAAGTAAAGATCCTGGACAGAGCTATGCTTTCACATTTTAATGCTGTGCAATTGTTTTGATAGTGATTATTTTTATTATCAATATGCCTACATGCCCTACCTTGTGCCTGACTATCAGAGTGATTTGGAAGATAGACTTCAAAACTTATATTTTTGTTGTCTCCAAAATATGGGAAAAGTGTTTTGTGTATTTAAAAAATATTAATTGGCATCCATAATAGAAAAAAGCTTCTTTTATGCAGCTTTGGAAGATGAATACTTTTCCCCTAACTCTGATCCTAACAGCACTTAATTTCTTTGAGCCTCTGTTAGCTCAGTTTTTTAAGTTGCTGCAATGCAGAAAGCAAAATGGATACAACAATACAGTTGATATGAGCTGGGAATTTTCTTAGCATTTATCAGAGACTCAGTATCTGTAGCTGGCCTCCAAAACATATGTGTTTGTTCCACTGAGCTTGATCAAGGTATAAATCAGAGAGAAGAATTCTGCCTACTGTACCTTTTACTAAGATAGAGATGCAGATGGGTTCAGTAAAACAGGAGAGTATGAATATAAACGTAAAATGAAATATAGATGAAAATTTCTTGCCTCAGACAGTTTTAATATTAATATAATCATCTTTGGGATGAAAAAGACCAGCATTTTGTGGTTGTGACATTTTCCGCAGTAACAAAACAAGTAGTTTTCTTAGAGGTTTTTCTGAACTTGACAGAAAAAAAAAATCTGTTTTGTAAATGGTGACTCACTTCAGCCTAATAGATTAAGTTCCATTAGCTGTCTACACTTGGGGGTTTAAAAATAAAGAAGGAACAACTTTTAATGTGTTTAAAAGTAGATATCTGTTACACAACACTCAGCTTCTGCAGTAACTTTTGCATTGACTTACCTGCTTTCATTGCTTGTGTAAAACGTCTTCAGAATCAAATATTCTATACAGATGGAGATTACAAGTTCTCTCTTTGTCCTAGATAGCAAGCTCCCTCTTTCTAATGGAATTGGATTGCATTAATAACATTTAAATTTTCACCATCTGCTGAAGTAGTCTTGTGAGAAACTTTTACCAGAAAACAAAGTCTGATTTGTAAAACCTGACTCAGATTTTAGTGTTCTTAAAACGAACAGTAGATGGCTTCAGAGAACATTACCACCAGTGGCTGCTGGTCACAGATGGAAGACATGGCCACAGACCATACAGAGTAGTACGAAAGACCTGATATGGGAAGATTTTTTTTCTTTTTGCCTAAACTACTATTTAAAAAAATAGCCTTTTTAGGACTGTTTGACTAAAATACACTGCCAAAATCCACATCTAATAAAGATTCAAGTTGTAGCTGTGCTGTATTACACCAAAGTTTGCTGAACCTAGTGTCTCCTGTGAGAGAGAAGCTCCTACCACTAGTATAGGGAAAGAATTGCTGAAGAGGGTGAGTATTTATTGAAGCTTCCCTTCATGAGCCTTTCCAGATCCCATCAGGCTGTTGTACACATAGTGCTGTGGTTAATAGCTGATGGAATAAGTTAATAACTTCTGCCATTCTGCAAATCCTAACACAAAATGCTGGTTTCTGCCCCACCATAACATTGAACTGATAGTTTAGGTATGCACAGTATAGTATAGTCATTTGTGCCTGTAACTTAATGGGCATTTATTTCATGAAATAATGAAATATTCCATTTTCATTCTCATTCCATACTCAGTTTCATGACAGTCATGATGTGATAGGCCTCACTCCTGTTCTACCACTGCCTGAAAATGTTTCTGATTTAGCTGAATCTCTGAGCAGTTTTCTAAGTCCTACTCAAAATTTCAGTAACTTTAGTAATTCTTGGGAACTTTACTGAACTTTTCCAGTTCTGTGGTCTCTTAAGTTGGTGTGAGGCACAATGTCGTTGTGGCACTCTCTGCTTTTCTCCTTTCTTCTTCTCCACAAGTATTCTATTGTCTTCTTCAGTACTACAGCTAAGACAGTTAGAAACCTGGTGAACAGCTCCAGTAAATGAAATCGTTAGACACAATTGGACCTTAATGATTTTGGAATATTTTTAGATGTTAAAGCATGCCTTGTCCAAGATCTGCTTCACAAACTCCAATTTAATATTTAAATAGGCTGACATGGATATCTTTTTGTTTTGTTTTTAAAGAAAATGTCTAATTTTTCTCACACCTTTGGAGTTATTTCAGTGTTTGTCTAGAGTATTTTTTCTCATGTGAAGAATCAAGAAAAATTGTTTTTTCCCTCACATACATACATGTCTGTGTGTATAAAAATATATATGAGAGTCTTCTTCACAATTAAGAAATCAAAGTAAATGCTTCTTCAGAAAAAATAGTGCCTCAAACTGCATTCTAATACATAAATCCATTTAATATTTTTTTTCTCAAATTCTAGAGTTATATTGTCTTTCAGTTTGTCCTTATTTATATTATTTATCTCAAACCTTGAGGCAAGCTGAGAACATACTAATCTCTAGCTTTTCAAACAAGTAACTCCCTTTGTAATATTACATTTGTAAAATGTTTCATTTGTCATTCTTGATACTGGATTTAAATAGACTGAAAGTGATGACATAATCTGTAGATTATCTGTATCTGGGTGCCAGCTTTCCTCACGGTGCAGCGTGCTATAGAATAAAATAAACACTTGTTTACCAGCTGACTGGTAGATTGCTGTTGTGGGTAGATTTTCTATCACTACTTAGCTATTGCTCATAGGTTGCTTAAAACTCTAATGAGGTATTATCAATTTAATGTCTTCTCTGTAGTTTTCTATATAGAATAACAGAATTCACTGCTTTGTAAACATTTAGACATTATGCAAATAATTTTAAAGTATATGTCTTTAAGGAAGAAAAAAAAATATGAAACACATTGGCCTTTTTTCTTATCCTAGACTCTCTTTTCCTCTCCTCCCCTACATTCATGTGCATACATGGCTACACTCAGAGTTTCTTTATCTAGCTTCAGAGACTAATAAATTTTATCACCTGGAAATTTAGGTGATAAAATGCTGGGAAATTAGTTACATCAGAAAGATAGAAAGAGACCATTTTTAAATGCCCCAAGTCTCTTTTCTGCAAAAGGAAAAAAAAAATCCATATACAGGGCATTAACTCTGTGCCCAGGAGCAGTGTCTCCTGACTTCATGTGCATGTTTGAAGGGAACCATCATAGTTACATGAGCTGACCATCAAATGAGTTTCATCAGGGACTTGCAGGTTTGCTGAATCAGAGTAACACATTGTCTGTCTAGTGCCTCCCTAGCTCCTGTGATGATGGATATTGACACCAAAGAAGCTGTCTGGTTTTGCTGCTAATTTGTTATCTGATTTATAGGTCTTTTGTGTGTGTGTCACCTTTATGTATGATGTATTTCCTCTACTGATTCTCTCTTCCTTCTGCTTACAACGGTGTTCCTGTGTCCCAGAAGATTCATGTATTTGTGGTGATGAAAGAGACAGAAGTGATGGCTCTTCTCCTAGGAGGAAGCTCATAAATTATCCCTTATAACCCAAAGCACCAGCCAAAACAGTTTTTTCAAGTGGTCACAGATGAGCAATGTCCAAAGGAATTTTTCTCTTCAGATGTTCATTAGTGCATCTCTTTACTGATTTAGGTTGTGCAAACTGCAAAAAGGTCATAATTTGCAGGTGCAAATATGTTTGCAAAGCCCCCTGGAGACCAGCTTGATATTGATGTTAGTGGATGCTAGGGAAAGCAGGGGTCTTAACCATATGGTTTCAACTGTTCTTTGTGTTACATTTCTTTTGAGTGCAAAAATTTGATCTCCAGCAGGGAGAAAGTACAAAGTGAAAGATAAGAGAGAAATAGAGGCAGAAATTAGAGCAATTATTATTACCTGCTGTGACTAAAATGGCTATGATTGTGGTGAACTCAGAACATTTAACATGTTTATACCAAAAAAAATCTTAAATATATGTAATTTTATAATGAAATGTCTTCCTGTGTAAAATTGAATCACATAGAATTAAGGGTAAGTAGAATCAATGCAGCAAAATAAAGGTAGAGATGCAAAGCCTATATTAAAAAAAATTCACTTTGAAGAAGTTGAATCCTAGCTGAGAGAGTTGGATCTGGGGCAAGTTAGTTACTTGTGCTGCCAACTTCCAAGACATTCAGTTTTATGGGAATCTGAAAATGTAGAGAAGGGTCACCATAGTAAGTCCCAGAGGATCAGTGTCAACAGGACATTGGTTAGGTTCTGGCAGATACCCAGTGCAGTTGACACTTCTTATAAAAGTCTTTGCTTTTGAGGACTTAATACTTAGAAAGCAAGAAAGGTGTTTGGTCCTTTCTTTTTTTAAATTTTTTGTCCAGTTTTCTAAAAAAACTTTTTTTCTTTTTTTACTCAAGCAAACAATTATTTTTTTTTAAATCTTCTAACAAAGAGAAAAGAGACCTAAGCATAAATCATCTGAATTGGTTTAAAGGCTTCCTTCTGTGTATGCTACCAAGCCAACTCCACTGGCTAGGCTTTCCTTGTCTGTGACTGTGTTTGTTCATTTATCTGTCATCTTTGACTCAGTTCACAAATGTTCTGCTGAGGAATAAGATCCATCTGAATCTGTGAACAATGCTACTATTTATTGTCATCAGATCATCCTAATTTTGGAAATGATACAGATTTGGATTTCTCAGAATAAAAGCTATGGGTATGTCTCTACAAAAAAATCATTAGTGAATAAATCTAGCACTGGGTTGGCAATATAGCTTTATCATCTGCCTTGCTGACTCAATTTTTTGCACCACACCAGGTTTTTGAGCAACCACTCCAGCCCTCCTGGCACTGGTGGCTGAGCTTCTGTTGCCTGCTTGGGCTGCTTGGTGGCAGGAGCAAGTCAGCCCATGCACTGATTTTAGCACCTCTGTAAAGGACATTTTATCTTACTCATCCAAGAACTTGTTGATCACAGTAGCCCATAAACACTAGAATGTTATTTTTTCTAGTGGAGTTTATATGTAAAACTTAGTTATTTTGGAGGACTTTTCTTGGAAACCAAGAGAATGAACTTATGTTGCATGAAAGAATATGAAATAAAGCTAAGTGACTGACTTTATATATAAATTATTAGACCAAATGAAAAAAAGCAGGGTTTTTTTGGTTTTTGAAGAAATTTTTACTCATTAAATTGAATTTCAACACTTTTAATATTGCTGAAGTGAATTTGGTTTATTCTCTACTATGGACATTTATGTGAGGAAGAAAATGAGAGGCTTCCCTAGGTCAATTTATGAGGAATTAATTGCACAAGGAGATGGAGAATGCCTATGAACTCTTATAGACTCCTTATCAAGCTCTCTTGGTGCCTGCCCCTGGAGGCAGGTTTTGCCCCTGCTGAGGACTGCACAAATAAACCACTGTGATAGTAATTGATGCAGGCGAAGAGCAGCATTCAGACCTTGAGGGACTGAATTGGGAAGATCTTTTTGCTGTTTCTTCGTGTCACGCAACACCAATTTTAAATCAATACTTTTTTCAACAAGAAAGGAAGAAGGCTAAATTCCCCTCTGTTACATGCAGATTAGATCTCTGCTTGTTGTCAATATACATATCAGCTAGACAAAGCTTAGGCAGACCTCTTTTAAAGGTCTGTGTAGATTTACAACTTGTCCTTTTTCTTGTCATTTTCAGTGGCTTTTGATACTTTCCTTGTTGCTTTATTTAACCTTTATTCACTGCGTTTTATTTGTCCTGATCAATGGTAAGTGCACGTCTTTCTGTTCTGGACTCTCTGTGGGCTATAACACGGTTTTGTTCCCTTGATTGAGTTGTTCTATTACAGCTATTTCTGTTTTCACTCTTGAAGCCTGGCTTTCTTTAATTCACTTTAAACAAACATCCAAATAGCTGTAAAGGGTAGATGATACCAATACTGTCAAGATCCCATTGATCTCCCAACTGAGGCTGCTGGAAGGCAACTCGACTGGTTTCTTGCTGTATTTTGGTTTTTAATTTTGTGATTATTTTGATAGCTTAGAAGTTGTTGTAGCAATGAAGGTGAAATCATCCTTGCCTTTTCACATACACCTCCTTTTGGTGTTAGTCCCAGACAATATGGCACTGTCAGAAAGTGTTAGATACAGCTTTTTATGTTGTCTGAAACAGTTTCTCAACTGCAAGCTGGAAATAGCAGTTTGAAAGCCTGTGCTCCGCATTGAGTTTAGCATGTTGTGTTAACACTTATCTTCATTATGGTTATTTTTGCCAAATGTTTTCAGCTTTTCAGACAGTTCCATTTTTCCTGAAGGGAAAGATATGTTGGGCATTAGCTGTGGAAGTAAATAACTGGTCATGAAAAATGTGAGAGTATAAAACTAACATGTAAGGGGTTATATTTATGTACACAGACATTCTGATATATTGGGTTAGGTACAGGAGACCATGTTCTGTATTTTATATTTTTATGCTCTTTTTTTTTTTTTAGTACATCTTTTAGATGGATAACTTAAATTGTATCTTTTTTTAGGACAAAGAATGGTGTTGAATTGAGGGTATGTTTGTTCCCTAGAGAGGTGATGCTGCAGAGGTCCCTGAGCAATCAAAGTTGTGCACTATTAAGTCTTCATAGCTAAGCAGTAGCTTCGGGGCTGGATACATGCTGTGCTCACCAAAGATGCTGCTTTTGGTGTCAGCACAAGCAGAACCATTTCAAATGTCTGTGTCCTGATGTGTGAGGCATAACTCTAACATTTGTGGTGACCTGTACTCATTTTTCAGGTTCCTTCTGCAGGGCCAAAAATTAGAACTTCACACATTCATTTATTACAACAACATGCTGATCTGTTTGAAATAGTCTGTTGGCTTCCCCACAAAAAAAAAAACAAACCAAAAAAAACCCAACAAATCTGTCTTTCTTTCTCTGAAGCAGGATAGGAGAGTAATGAAATGGCTCTGTCAGGCTTGGCAGCTTTGGGTTCCAGAAGGAATTTTCCTCTGTCCAATTAGTAGGGATCTTTTCTGTTTTTCTCTTGTAGCCTTGTGAAATCTATGCTGCGGAAGCATTTGGCAACCTGTCTAACCACACACATGGGAAACAGCAGTTTCAAGAACTGATTCCAGGCTGTGCTTTATCTTATACCTCATTATATGATTGTTATCTTGGTTTCTTTTTTTCCTTTATTCTGGTTCTTCTTTGAGAACTTGAAATAAATGAATGTATCAAATCTGAGGTTACCTCAAAATCATGAACTACAAACATTATCCTGAGGCCAGTATACAATACAGCAGAAAATACTTTGGGACCTTGATAGTGCTAGTTTATTTTACATCAGTATTTTTCTCATACTAAGATACTGTAAGTGCCTACAGTATATTATAAGTTGAAGACACAAGAAAGATCTCAATGTTACTGACATCTTCACAACAGCCCACCTTTGAAAGAGCTGTATTATCTTTTGATTAGCATTATGATTAGCTGTAGAAGTGTATAGGCCAACCTAAATGAGAATTAGTGATTGCAGTTCCAGATTTCCTAGAAGCTATACAGTGAATATAATTTTAATGTGTATGATTTTTGCATAGAAAAACCAACTGTGAAGCCTGCAGGAACTTCTACAGTGCAGGTGATGCAATAAAATTTGAGATGCACGAGAAAAGGAAGAAGAATTTTTAATTTAAACTTATCAAAACAACAGAACTAAAATTGTGTAAGGATGTAAATACTAATGAATTTTACTATGTATTAATTAGGAGTGTCTATATATATGTGTATATTTTTGCTTTCTATTTATCTCACTTATTTGTATTTGGGCCTATGTAACAGCCATATATCCTTAAGTTTTAATAATAATGTGATCACATATAGCTCTGTCATGTACAGAGTTTCAGCCTGTAAAGGGTAACTGTCATTAGTTAAATTTACTGTTTCCAAGTGAAGGTAATATATTCCCTACTGATACCATAGTATTAATGTTCTGATATAAGACACACACTGTCAAACAAAGTATCTTTGAACTGCAGAAGAAATAGGGAAATCAGAAGCACATGCAGAATGGCTTACTACACCTTGGTAAGCAGTGTTGGAGGACAGTTTGGAGTTACACTGGACAACCAACTAAACTTGTTCTTGTTTTATGTAGCATGGAGCTGCCAGATCCTTTGATGTCAGTCCTTATTTTGAGTCACAGCCCCACGCAACACTACAGGCTTGGGGAAGAGTGGATGGAAACCTGCCTGATGGAAAAAATCCTGGGGGTGGTAGGAAACAGCTGGCTGAATATGGGCAAACAGTGAGGCCATGAAGGCAAACAGCATCTTGGCCTACATCAGAAATAGTGTGACCAGCAGGAGTAAGGAAGCAATTGTATTTGGCACTGAGGAGGTTACATCTCAAGTACCGTGTTCAATTTTGGGCCCTCCATTACAAGAAAAACTCAAAGTGCTGGAGCAAGCCCACAGAAAGGCAATGAAGCTGTTGAAGGGCCCAGAGCACAAGACCTGCAAGGAGCAGCTGAGGGAACTGGGGTTTAGCCTGCAGACAAGGAGTCTTAGGGGAGAGCTTATTGGTCTCTACAGCTACCTGAAAAGAGATTGTAGCAAGGTGAGTTTAGTCTCTTCTCCCAAGTAAAAGGTGGTTGAACAAGAGGATAGCCTCAAGTTTTACTAGGGGATGTTTAGATTGGATATTAGGAAAAAAATTTCACTGAAAGGGTTCTCAAACACTGGAACAAACTGTCAAGGGAAGCAGTCAAGTCATCATCCCTGGAGGCATTTCCAAAGCCTGTAGATATGGTGTTTAGGGACATGGTTTAGTGGTGGGCTTGGTAGTCCTGGGTTAACTGTTGGACTTGATGATCTTAAATGTATTTTGCATCCTAAGTGATTCTATGACTCTCCATGTAATCAGAGAGGCAATAAATGGGAGCAGGAAAGTGATTTTAATCTTCACTCATGGCAGTGGTGAGCCTAGGACGGGAGTATCATGTGCTGTTCTGGTATCAACATTTTTTAAAAGGATGTGGGAATGGTGGTACAGAAAAGAACTGTAAAATGCCCTTCAGAGACTGAACAATCTCTGAGAGATAATTTGATTATAGTGTGTAAGTATCTTCAGGGGAAAAATACAGAACACTGAACCGATGGCTGGGAGCTGCAGACAGACAAGTTAAAATTAAAATGAGGCACAATATTCTTAAAAGTGAGATTGATTAACCACTGGAACAAAGGAAGTACATGAATTCTCATTGTACTGCAGTTCAAATCATGGCTGGATGTCCTTTCTGAAAGTCAAACACAACTTATGGGACTCAGAGAGAAGTAACCAGCAGAATCTGAATGACCTGTTAACCAGTCTGCCAGAACCAGAGAATTTGCTCCTTTCTGCTCTTCAGCTCTATAATATCAAGCCATGTATTTCACTGAGATCTTTCCTCAGACTGGTTGATTGCTGGGCCCCATCTCTCAAATCCTCCTCAAATCAGACAGGTAATTTAGAAGCATTCCACTTGTTTTCTCTGAAAATTGCATCACAGTTCTCGTTGATTAATCTTACTAATATCAGAATATAGTATGGATTATTTCTTACACTCCCTCATTGGCATTAGTGATGCTTAATTATACAGTATGATACAAAGGTTTTCTGTCAAGAGTATGTCCCTCACAGACAGACTGAAAGGTTTGAGCCTAGAGTTGGACTGTAGGAGGATCAGGAAAGCTCTGCTTCCATAAGTGAACTATTGGAATTCAATGCTTAAAAGTTACTTCTGGTAATTGTAATCTTTGCAGCACCTTATGGCATCTAGTTTAGGAGCCCTGTCATAGCCTAGGCAGTACCACTTACAACACAAACAAACATTTTGTATAGTAAAGTAAGTCTTTATGAAGCCTTCGTGTGCCACCATATATAGGACTGAAACAAGAAAGCAATTTAGTAGTAGAGGACAAGAAAGCAACTTAATGGAAGAGGACAAGTTATGACCCATTAACTGATCAGTGTGAGCTGTCTACCTGCACATGCTGTCCTACTTGAAGGCTAAGTTAATCTCAATTATCTGTCCCTCACTGTGGGCTAAAAGCACGTATATAGACAGTTGCCATGGACTGGCTGATGCGTGGTGACTTGCTTTCCCTGTCAGTGATATGTTTGAGTCTCTTTTAAATCTGTGTCTCGGCTGTTAGCCCAACACACCTAGGGGAGTTACTCAACTCAGGGAATACACATTTATGCCTGCTCAAGTGGAACAGTAAAATGAAACAGTTGATCATAGCGAGAAATGCCATGCTTTTTCTTTTCACCTGTTCTGCATAAATAGGGACTGCAGATGAAAACGTGTTTGTTACTAGCTAATGGTAGACATTGAACAGAAATCACAGTTTGTGATAATTCTTCCTTCTGTGGTGCCAACTTTTTTATTTCTAGTAGTGGAGGCAAATATTAAATACCCAATTTTGGACTGTTTTGCTTTTAAAAACATGAGAAATATTTGGCAGTTTGAACTGTTGATATAGCATGCCTTAGGGGAAAAGAAGCAGCTGTCAGTGGTTGACTGAACTGGAAGGCTTGAAGGATAATGATAGCAAGTACAGTTATGGCTTGAAGTGCACATCCCTTTGCAGTTATCAGCAATGGTAAAAAAAGGAATCAGTTAATGGTGAAAAAAAAAAAGTTACTAGCACCTACAACTTCTCTCTAAGAGAGAGAAGTCAGATCTTCAACACCAAGACCTTTCCAAGCATGTGAAAAGCTTCCATTATTTTTTACCATCTGTTTTTCTGTTCAACTGTGAAAAGTGAGTCAGACGAATGCATCCAGAGAGTAGTGGTCAATGGCTTAGTGGTGTAGTTTACACTGCTGGGGGATGAGCTTTTATCCAGAGGATAAACCCTGGATATGTCCTGGACAAGCTCAAGAAGTGGGCCCAACTGAATATCATGAGGTTCAACAAGGTGAAGAACAAGGTCCTGCACATGAGTCAGGACAACCCCCTGTATCAATACAGGATGGGCAATGAAAAGATTGAAGGCCATACAGTGGAGGAGTGGTGGATAATGGTGGCTGAAAGGCTGAACATGAGCTGACAATATGTCGGGATAACCGGAGCCACGGGAGACAAGCCTCATGCTATCATGGTCAGCAGGCCTCAACTTTATTGAACATTCGGTGCATATTTATACAGATCAGCTCGCACATGTTGCAAAAAGCTAAGCTCCTCATTGGTTCTTAGCTACTGACGTAAGTGTAGCTGGGCAGCCTTGCGGTTTCTGGAACATTCCTCTTGGGGGCTAACTTCTCCTTACTGCTAACCACAGCACACTGTTACTGTGTAACAGTTGGTGGCAAGGACACCTTGTCCTTGTCGCCTATACGCTGACCAGCTGCACACTGTCATGTCCTTTGTCTAGCAACCATTCGTGTGTAAAACTCTCAACACTTCCCCCGTTTTCTTTAGCTAACATTACAGTCTTGTTACTTACAAAAGCTGACATTATCATCCTTTGAATACACTGCAACACACAAGGCAAAAACAATAACAAAATAACTATTACTATTATAACCACGAGAATTTTTTCCAAGAAGGAAACTAACCAAGGGTTCAGTCCAAGGGATGTCAACCAGGAGGTAAAAGGGTCAGAGGTTATCTGGAGTCGGTGGCGTCTCTGGGCCAGTGGACTGTTCATGGACTATAGCTGGACGAGTCCACTTTGCTGGAATCCACTTAGAACCTGCTGGAGTAGAAACACACACATAACCTCTTCCCCAGTAGAGTACTTGTGAAGGCTTTTGCCAGAGCCCTGTCGCAGGGTCCCTATACGTTACAAAAATGGGGGGGGCTGGGGTGGTCTCTTTTTGGAAATGAATAACGGCGGGTGGCATATCGTTGTCCCCAAACCTACACAAGTGATTTAGTACAAATAGGGCTCGTAAGAGCCTTTCACCAGGGCTGCGGATGTTTTTAAATTTATCCAGGTATCCTTTTAAGGTACCATTGGCACGTTCTACCACTGCTTGCCCTGTAGAAACATGTGGGATCCCTCTGGTGTGTTTTATGTTCCAAAAACTCATGACCTGTTTTATTTTTTGACTGGTATACGCGGGTCCATTGTCTGTTTTTATTTTTTGAGGTAATCCCATGACTGCAATACAACTGCTTAAATGTCTCTCTACGTGAATTGCCTTTTCCCCAGTTTGTGCTGTAGCCCAGATATAGTGACTAAAGGTGTCTATTGTGACGTGCACATATTTGAGTTTACCGAATGATGGCACGTGTGTGACATCCATTTGCCACAGCTGGTTTGATTTCAAGCCCTTAGGGTTTACACCTATTCCCATTCCCACCCCGGTATTATGATGGCTACAAATTGGACATGCTTTAACAATGGCTCGCGCTTGCTGAAGGGAAATATTAAAGTCTCGGGCGAGCCCCTTCGCATTCTGATGGAATATTTGGTGGCTCTCTCTAGCCGCAATATCGCGGGGGAGAGCTTGTGTCTGGTGCAATGCAACTAATTTATCTGCTTTTGCATTGCCTTCCCCGAGGCCCTCTTCCCATTTATGACTGCGGATATGAATGATGGTATAGGGCTCCTTGCGAGACCGGATAGTTTTTTGAAGCTGTATGAACAGGATCCCTAGACGCAGATTATTAACTTCTTTGATAACAGCATCCTCTATCCTAGAAACCACTCCTACAACATATAAGGAGTCTGAGACAATGTTCACGGGTTCCTCAAAGGTGTGCAAAGCCCATATGACTGCAAGGAGCTCCAAAGTCTGTAGGTTGTCCTGAGGGGAGGCTTGAATGATGTGCTGACACCACTGATCTCCTCTCTTCCATATGATTGCAGCTCTCCTGGAGCGTTTTCCAGCATCCGTGAATACAGTAAGGGCGTCTGGGATGGGCTTGTCTTCTCGCAGTGGCCTGAGGATCCATTGCCACTGGCCTAGCCACTCTAATGTTTTTGGGGCTAGTGGCGCAGTGGTAACAATGCTTGGTGCCTGTAACAGGGCTTCTGCAAGCTCAGAGGAATTAAGGAGGTACCAATCTAGGGTCGCCTTCTCCATTGGCAGCTGGATGAGGGCTGGTTCTCGTCCACTCAATTCCACAATACGAAGACGACCTTTAATTATGAGGCTAGCCAAGCGCTCAATTTTCTGGGTAATAGTTTTTCTTTGTTGCAGCTGAGGGCTTAACCACTCCAAAACTCCTGTTTCACCCCTAGGAGTCTTTCCCGCTGTCCTTATTTGTGTGACTGCTCCAAGCAGATGGTCAGTGGTGCTCCATATGGTGAGGTTAACAGGAGAGGTGGGATCATAACGTTCCACAAAGCCAGTGGACACACGGAGCATGATGTTTTGTAACGCTTGCAATTGTTCGGCAGACAGGGTAACTGGAGCACAAGGATCTGTACCTTTTAGAAGCGGGCGCAAGGACTCTAGGAGTGAGTTGGGTATTCCCACAATAGGTTTCAACCATTGAAGATCGCCGAGAAGTTTCTGAGCTTCATGAAGGTTAGTGGGAGTGGTCTGGATAACAAGCTTTTGTGGCCTCACTTGCTTGGCAGAGATAGTCCATCCAAGGTATTTCCACGGTGCGCACAGCTGAATTTTTTCTCGCGATATTTGGAGTCCGTGGGCTTGGAGCATTGCAGTGATGGACTGCACTTGCCGCTGTGAGAAAGGAAGCTGCTGTGCAAACAAAATATCGTCCATGTAATGATAAATAATAGTTTCTGGGAGTGCTCTTCGAATAGGCTGGAGGGCCGCATCCACATATAGCTGACACAAAGTGGGGGAGTTGCGCATTCCCTGTGGAAGTGTCGTCCATTCAAATCTCTTATCTGGCTCACCTCTATTTAATGCAGGGAGAGTGAATGCAAACCGCTTTGTATCCTGAGGGTGCAAAGGTATAGTGAAGAAGCAGTCCTTCAAGTCAACGATCAGTATGGGCCAATCCTGGGGTAACATGGCTGGATTTGGAAGACCAGGTTGCAGAGCCCCCATCGGTTCCATCTGCTGATTGACAGCACGTAAATCATGTAAAAGGCGGTAATTCCCAGATTTTTTCTTGATAACAAAAATAGGTGTGTTCCAGGGGCTGGTCGAAGGTTTGAGGTGGCGTAATTGTAACTGCTCTGCAACCAATTTATGTGCTTGTTCAAGATGTTCCCTTTTTAGAGGCCATTGCTTAACTACCACCGGGTTGTTGCTAGTCCATGTCAGCGGCAGAGGGAAAGACCAAGCAATGGCCACTAAACAAAAGGGGAGTCCGTGAGCACGTATCCTAGTTGGGAGAGCACGTCTCGGCCGAGAATACAATCCACCTCATTAGGCAGGGGCGTCAAAGCAAAAAATGCTCTGGTTTGTTTGTTTTCCAGTTCCACCACAAGTAAGGGGGTTTTTCTTACAAGCGTAACACCTCCGATACCGGAGACGGTGGTATTTGTGGGCAAAAGAGGCCAGTTTTTTGGGTATAAATTGGCGTCAATAATGCAGGAGTCCGCTCCAGTGTCAAGCAAAGCCTTTTTAAGCGTAATTGTATGTCCCAGGTATGAGAGACGACAAGCCGTCTTTGGTCGGGTGGATAGATCAATGACTGGGAGCGAGATGCCTCCAGAGGATCCGAGACATCCTTTCCCGCGTGGTTCGGTAGAGAGCGGTGGCACGGCTGCGGTCATGTGAGGCAGCGGTACGAGTTGGGCCAGCCTCTGTCCTTTGGGTATAAACAGTGGTGGGAACATCGTATGTGCGATAATAAATATTTCACCTTCCGTATCTTTATCAATAACTCCAGTCTCCACAATTAGTCCCAAAACATACGCCGAAGAGCGACCTATAATAAGTCCGCCAACTAATTGTCCATTAATCTTAATGGGTCCGAAGATCCCAGTGGGAATGGTATGGATGCCGGTGTGATAGAGTGCGATGTCTACTGCTGCTGCCAGGTCCAGTCCGAGGCTGCCGGGGGTTGCTGGGGAGAGTTGGGGACTACTTGTGTCTCGGCGCGGTTCGCCCTCGCGCTGGTCTTGGAGTTTCCCGAAAAGCGACGACAGGTGTTGGTGTTGTGAGTGTTAGACTGGCATTTTCCACACCAAACCCCTGTGGCGTTACACTCGCGGCGAAGGTGACCTGGGCGGCCGCAGCGAAAACATTTCATGCGGCCTCCTGGTGCTCCAGGTTGGCGCTGCGATGAGGTAGCTTGGAGGGGTGCAAGGGCTACTAAGACCTGGTTTTGAACTTTGGCCTGATTATCTATACTGTCCCCTATCTTTTGCAAGGCTTGTATTAAAAAGGCTTGATTGCTCGCGGGCATTGCCGCAGCCTTATCTAAAATGTCTTGAACTGTCCAATTGCCGGGGGCCGTGGCTATTAGTGAACGGGTGGTGGAATTACCGTTTTGAATAATAACTTGTTTAATAAGGGCATCCTGCATGTGATCTGTAATACCCGCTTTGGACAAGGCATTAATGATTTTGTCTACAAAGGATCCAAGAGGTTCGTCACGACCCTGTTTAATGCCCATATACATGGGTATCCCTCCCGGGTCACGAACCTTTTGCATCGCCCTCTTGGCAACTGCCATAACCTCCCTAAGCTTTTCTACCCCCAGTGCTGCTTGTTGTTCTAAAAGAAAATATTTTCCCTCACCCATGAGCTGATCCACCGTAATACCATGTAAAGGATCTGCTCGCTGGCGCCTCTGGGCGGCGCTATTGGCTGCCTCGTCCCTCCATCGGCTCTCAAATGTTAATTTCTGATGGGGGGTGTATATAAGGCGAGTTATGCCCTTAATGTCGGCAGGGAGTAAGACGGCCGAATTAAACAAATAATCAATCAGTTGCCTCGCAGGCTCACTAGTAACTCCGAATTGTGCGACGGTAGACCGCAGTTGCGCTAGCAGTTTCCAATCAAGCTGTGTAATCTGAGCGCGCAGAGCGCTATCTGGCCCGTCTGCGTTAAAAACGACAGGGAATGCCATAGGAGATGAATGGTCCTGCGCCGCTTCGACTAGGGCGAGGTCACCATTCTCGAGCCCCTGTCTCGCGAGACTAGCCCATGACTCTCGTCTTCTCTCTGCCATCGCCTCCGCGAGGCCCGAAAGGGCTCCGGGGAACGGCTCTGTGGCAGCGGGGGGGGGGGCGCAGGCGGGGGTAGTGGGGGGCGGTAAAAATGACGCGGCTGGCCGGGGCGTGACGGGCGGGGACTTAGGTGGCGAGGCTGACTGGGGTGGGACGGCTGACTGGGGTGGGACGGACGAGGATTTAGGGGCGGTAACTTCGATCGAGGCGAAAACAGGGGGGTTTGGCGCGGAGGGGTCGGGAGGACTCGGCGCGGGGGGGTCAGTAACCACATAATTTAAATTTCTCGCGTGAGCCTGACGGGCACTATCTGCAGCCCGCTTCTCAGCCTGCGACATTAAGAGCTCATTTTGTACGACCTTCCACCACTTACTAATTTTTTTAGCTACCTTATCATCTTCTAGAACTAATTCCCAGAGTCGGTCGCCATAACGGCGCCATTCGTATAAATCGTGAACTAAATGGGGATCAGTGAAAAACCCATAAGAGGTCCCATGATCTAGGAGACGGGGGAGGTCCTTATCTAAATCTAAATCTTTAATACCCCGTTTCTTAAGAAAACAGGTAAAAAGATCATACGCTGCTTGCCTGTCCATATTATCCGGTACCGTTGCAATCCTCCAGGCTTCGGCAGCGCGTAGCGGCGGAGACCACCGATGTGATCCTCCGGGCGCGTCGGGCGAAAAACGCCTTACGCCGTCAATCTTCTGCAGGCGCCTCGGGCGATACAAGCCTTACGCCGGCAGTCAGACCCGCACCCAACGTAGCTCTATTGAGAGAGGGGAGTGGTCCCTGTTCGGGCGCCAAATGTCGGGATAACCGGAGCCACGGGAGACAAGCCTCATGCTATCATGGTCAGCAGGCCTCAACTTTATTGAACATTCGGTGCATATTTATACAGATCAGCTCGCACATGTTGCAAAAAGCTAAGCTCCTCATTGGTTCTTAGCTACTGACGTAAGTGTAGCTGGGCAGCCTTGCGGTTTCTGGAACATTCCTCTTGGGGGCTAACTTCTCCTTACTGCTAACCACAGCACACTGTTACTGTGTAACAGTTGGTGGCAAGGACACCTTGTCCTTGTCGCCTATACGCTGACCAGCTGCACACTGTCATGTCCTTTGTCTAGCAACCATTCGTGTGTAAAACTCTCAACAACAATATGTGCTCAGAGCCCAGAAACCCAACAGTATGCTGGACTGTATCCAAAGAAGCATGACCAGGAGGTCAAAGGAGGTGATTCTTTCCCTCCACTGTAGTCTGGTGAGACCCCACCTAGAGTAATGCATCTGGAGTCCCAGAAACAAGACAGACAGGGACTTGGTGGAGCTACAGAGGAGGGTTATAGAAGGATGGGAAACCTCTCCTATGAAGAAAGACTGAGAGAGTTGGGGTTGTTTGGCATGGAGAAGAGAAGGCTCCATGGAGACATAATTGAGCCCTTTTGATATTTAAAGGGGCTTATAGGAAAAGTGAGGGTGGCCTCTTTAGCAATGCCTGTTGCGATACAAGGGTTTTTAAATGGAAAGAGGGTAAATTCAGAGTAGATATAAGAAATTTTCAACAGGGAGGGTAGCGAAACACTATAACATGTTACCTGAAGAGGTTGTAGATGCCTCATCCATGAATAGGACAGGTGGAAGACTGAGCAACCTGATGTAGTTGAAGATATTGGAGGGAGTTTGTACTAGATGACCTTCCAACATAAACTATTCTGTGAGTCTGTGATTCCATGATTTTATGATGATCTTTCTGCTCCAAGTTGAAGATGTAAAGTGCAAGGGAAAAAAAAAGGAAACACCAAACTTCTTCAAGTTAGTGGATTGTATTTTTTTTTAATTAATAGTATTCCAGATTCTTTATTTTATATGTAATGCCTAAAATATAGTTTTGTGGTTTATTTCTGACTCCTGGTTCTCTTCTTTATATACTCACAGGCTTATTTTCAAGCCTATTGCTACTGTCTTATTTAAGGTGTTGTGCTACAATTTTATTATACCATTTGGCACATTCGTCATAAAAATTCATGGGAAATAATATTGGACTATGCAATATCAAGTGAGATTCCATCTGTATTTTCACAGTCCCAAGAGTTGGAACTTAGCTTTATAGCCCCACTTGGAATGAAGAAGAGGTACAAATAGTTGTTTCCCCAGTTTGCTATTTGAAAATGGATGCATACTTCTCTGAAACCTTATAGAGAAAAGTCCCAGTAGATGGTACTGCAGAACTAGACCATATACAACAGTATGTGAACAGAAACTAGGAGGAACAGTTATGGTAATAGGGAAATAGAGTTTGGGTTACTTATGGATTTATAAGCCTCTTCCTTTCCTAGATCTGCATTTTTTTACTTGTCACACAGTGAAATGATTTAGCAAGGTCAGTGCAGTCTGGTTCAAAAGACTGATTTGCCAGGCTAAATGAGGCCAGGGTCTTTTGGTTTCCCTTCCATTTCTCGAAGGCACTAAAAATATTCTGATTTGAATGTTGAAGATGAGCTACCTAAATACACTTGTAATGATTCCCAGTATCTAGCAAATTGGGTAGTGGGGTTTGAAAGAGAAATGGTGAGAATGGTTTCTGCACTTTCCTTATTGTAAGGTCTATTTTTGTGGTTGCCAAAGGAAGCTAACACTGAAAAAATTTCATCAGTTAACTTTAAAAAGACTCAGCTGCATCATATGGGGTCAACCTACTCCTCTCAGAAAACTCACAAATCACAAAAGTCGGTCTGTTTAATTTGACTAATTCCATAAGTTTTAAAGAAATTCTCCAAATGAGGACTTACTGGAATTCTCAGGCCTTAAAAATGCTAAACTGAAAATAATATCAAGAATATGTGTATTCAGCTCTTAAATACTCTTGAGGAAGTGTTGCTATTTCATGCTCCTTGCCAGGTCCTTTCTGCTATTATTTTTTAAGCCATTAACATCCTGACACTTATCTGGTCTATTACAAAGTCCCAAAAATAAAGAGGAGTTGCACTGGCTTATGTCAGATGTGGTCCTAAGGAAGGAAATGGTAGGCGGCTATTAGTCAAGAACACCCTCCACCTGCTTGCTTTGAACACTTGGGGGCTTTCAGTTCCATGTTTCCCTTTTCGAGGAACTGTAAAGTCCATTGAAGCAACCTGATTTCCAGGAATGGTTGCAAAATAAGGATATCAAACTAATTTTCTTTTATAATAGAAGCCTGGATTTGAGTTTAGGTCTTGAGGAAGATGATGACATAAAGCTAATATACCCTGTCATTCTATTGTTCAATTGTTTTTTGTTTCAGCTTAGCTATTCTGTCTTTCCTGTAGATCTATATAATAAATTTAGGTCACTTCCACAGTTTTACATATGGAAATAAAATATTGCATAAAAGAGCAGCAGTCTTGGGGAAGACTAATGTCACAAAATAAAGCCTGCATATATTCTTTTAGGTTCAGATACAAAATGAAGGCTAGTGCTGTGAATTGATATTACAGAAAAAGAACAAATCAAGAAGTTACAGCTTGTACTGGTGTCATACGAAACAACAAATGGACAACTATAATAATAATGATATGAGGATTATCATTTCAGTTTTTGGGAAGCTTTTCCATTTCAACCTATGTGTAGAATGCAAGAGCATTCTTTGCTTCTGTCTGACTGTAGTCTAACCTAAATAGCAAAATGCACTATAAGAGTAGAGTGAATGGAGTATGATTTAATTTACTTATTCACTCCTGTAATATTTTTATTAAACTAATGTGCAGACACCAGTGATGAATATGGTCCATAATGTCTCATGTTCTTATTGAATTTTTTTATACCTGCCCATCATAGTCAAGTTTGTGTGCAGGGAGATTCATGCTAAACGTGCCTGATTTCATCCAGCTTGATTCCATGTGTTACCCATAAAAACAAAAACTGCCTTGAAATAATTTGACTATTTTCTTCTTCAGACCTCACAGAGTAAATAAATAAAAAAGAGGAGAATTTTTCCAGTTCCTAAATAAGGGTCTCTGGATTTGTATTATGACACTTAAGATCCTAATGCAAAGAAAGATCACAGGGAGGCATTAATCTGTCATTTTAAACTAAAGTGAATGTGTTATGTGCTGGTACAATGATGCAATTCAATAATTAAAATTACTATAGAGCTGGTGGCATTCAGCAGCACATAAAATCCAGGATATCAATCGTTCAGGAGAGGTAATCAATTAAACCACTCAGTGAAAATGTAAGACAGACTATTAAAGTTTTAAAGGTATGTTATAGAGGCTGTTTCCCTCCCTCGGGTTTCTTTTTTGTAACAAAATTTAAAAAGACAGAATTGAAAGAGGAATGAGAGAAGATTCATTGTGAACCCTGGAGTTTTATAGAGAAATTAGTGATCATAAATACTTCGTGAACTATTGTTGTTTTTTACAGCGATATATAATTGATTTTTCCCAAATAAGAACCGAGTTTGATGTCTAAATATGATGTTCCTAAATTAAAAAAGGATTTAGTTTAACTGTTTTTTACTTGAGCCCAATCATAGCAATTAGAATCTTAGATATTTGAAATGAGCCAGATAACTAGAATCAGTTGTATTTCTTGGCTTCAGAAACTACTTTTTGTATTTTGGGTCTTCCACTTCAGCTGTGGTCAGAAGTAAGAAAGGAAAGAAAACCAAGTAAGGTAAACTATTTTTATTCTTAAGAAAAGTTGTATTTGCCATTTAAAGAGAAATATCCACCAGCTTTTATTGTTGGAAGACAACTCATTGTTTCCTCATATTTAGGCCTCTGTTCTATTGGTCATGGTCACACAGAAAAAGAACAAGGCTGACTAACACCACTAATGGTTTCTGAAGTGCAAGAATAGACAATTTTGAGATGTTAGTAGTAGTGCTCACGTAATTCTTGATTTGGTCCTAAACTTCATTCATTCTCCCCAGTTTTTACTTCCTCTCCTTTTAACAGTCACTCAGGGAGTGTTTCATAACATAATTATTACTAAGCATAAAACAAACAAATGGTTGGCCCTTTAAGTTATGAATTATTTTTTATGTCTCCCTTTAAACAAGAGAAATTAGCATAGTAAATGCTGTTCTGCAAGGGAACTATTCTTTTTAATAAATATTCTGGGAATAGTTTTATACATTTTGCAAGCTTGAAATCCCCTGGTTATAAATCATCAGTGTTCCATATGGCACAGGCACGTTTTAAACTGTGTACCCACTGGAAAAATCTGTATATTGTTTTTACAAATGCTTTTCCCTTGCCCCCTGAATTTATAAATCATATTGTCATCTTCCAAATTGTTTATTTTCCAATTTTTTTTCTGTCTGCACCAAAGAGGGAGAGAGGGAGGGACAACAGAAATCCAGTCTTTTCTTATGACTGTACTATTTAAGCTGGTACAAGTGATGGAAGGCTTATACTGTATTAAGAATTCAGCTCGGTTTTGAAATCACCTGTACTGCTACTGAATTCCTTTCCTTAAAACAAGCATGAAGAACATTTGATTGCCTACCTAAAAATAGTGCCCTTAATGGAAAGTATGAGATGCTGAACCTGCAATGGAGAATATAGGAAGCAGCTGGGGTTGTGCTGGCCTGCATGCAGCCACAGAAGATGCTATCAATAGTAACCTGGGTGATTTGGTCTGATCCCAGATGATTAGGCACTTATGGCAGTCATGATCCCTACCAGGTTTAAACTCTCCTTCAGCAACTGACCTTCAGGACACCCTATAGTAAAAAACCTTAAAACGCTTCTTCTGAAAAAAGGAAAATGTTGCATTGATTTTTATTTTAATTTAACAAATTTACATTTAATAAAATGCTCAGACTGCAGACTAATCCTTGACATAATTATATTTTTTTCTGTCCCTTGAAATGGATACACAGATTGAAAAGGTATGCTTCATTGAAGCACCATGCAGCTATTATGGCATTACTTGTACAGAGTACATTGCTGCATCACACACGCTGTCTCCAGCTTCCCCTGCTGCACTAGAACCTTCTGTTTTCCTGCTGCATGAGTTACAGCAGCTCTCAATTTAGAGTTTTGCTCATGGTCTCTCTCAAGTCTAACACACCCCACTTCTGGAAGTGGCCCAGCAGGTCACCCTAATGATTTTATCACCTCTCATTTTATTCCTTTGAATTATATAGAAGAATATTTTCTGTTTTGATGGTAAAGAGCAAGAACACAAAACAAATATATCCTATTAGAGTAGACAGAGATTTGTTAGACTGGGGGTGGGGAGGAGGACTGTAGCTTGATGCAAGTCACAGACACTCTGTGATAAACACAAACACCAAAGTTATATCAGTCACACATCCAGCTTCAGATTATTTTGCTGAGCACCCCTCAGAATGATAAGAGGTGCCTTCCATCTTTCCACCATTGAATTGTTTGGCTAAGGATGTGAATTTGAACCCACTTACTTCCTAGTAACTCCCTAAAATCAGTAGCAAATAATTATTTGCATGAGCAGTTTCACTGAAGTTAATGGTGCTATAAATGCTATTGCAAACAGTGAGGGCTTGGGGTCCAGTTTAAAGTTGAAAACAGGAACAAAAGGTGTGAAACACAGAAGCATATGGCATGAAACAATGTAGACCTTAACTTGCCAATTGATTGCAATAATTAAATATAAATAAATACTATTTTCCCTGACTCCATCTCTTATTTGCGTGCCAAAGTGTAGGATCTCACGCTGTTCATGACTGTCATGAACAAATGTTTTTAGAGGAAAACAAACCCTTGCCAGGCCAAAAATAAGAAGCCTGAGTAATTCTAAAATTCCTCATGATGACCCATGAAAATCAGGAAAACAAAGACTCAGATATCAGTGAGGTAAAGATGGATTGATTCATTAATCTACCTGTAGTACTTGTTAATGTTAAAATGGGGTTGGCCATATGAGAAACACAGTCCTTTATATTACTATAAAAACAAAGACTGATAACTGAAAGTGGTTTCTGAAACAAAGAGAACCTGAAGCTCAGGATGACATTTTAGTGCTATAAGAATAAAACCCTACAGAATAAGGAAATAAAACCTAAACAAAACAGAAGTAAACATTTATAATCTGCTTAAAAGAATAAAGATAGAGAAGGACACATCTGTCTTGGAAATAGATAATGTCTATTGATAATTTAGAGGGTGAAGACTCCATGACTGTTCACCTATTTCCTTCTCTGAAATGTGCTGCAAATCTTACATATAGTTATTTAAACAATTCTGACCAATCTTTCTTCAGATTAGCTGGTGTTGTTTCATAACTAGGGAGAGGAATTATACTTACAGTACACTATCTTTCTTATATGATGTAGCCTTCCTTCTAAATCAGAGAATCCATCCTTTTTATTAAAGAGTTTCTCTTGTGGATAGAAAATAACTCTCTACAGACACCATCACAGCTGTGGTTCTATCTGCAGTTGGCTACAAGTCTGCTCTGCCAGATAAATGGCGAGGCCTGAATAGTCCTTTTGTGTTTAGAAACTCTTCTGGGTGGAATATGGAACAGATTTTGAACAGGAAAGAAAAGTCTTTCAGGACAGATGGTTAATCTGATGGAGCTCTATTCTGGCAGAAGGAAAGGGCAGTACTGTGTAGTTTAGCAGTTATGTCAGAGAGAGTAGAAAGCCCCTCCTCTAAGTTAATGGACTTCCATGATTGTGCTGGACTCTAGGGTAATATGGCAGCTTCTGATAACATGTAATGGGGAATTGCTCAAGTAGAATGATAAAGTTTTCATGCTGTTTCATTGTTGCACCATTTCCCGAGTGGAAATGGACAAGATGAATATTCTTGTAAGCAACTCCTTATTAATTGAAGGCTGTACTTTTATCTGCATCTGTGATCTGAATTTGGTTGACTTAATTTGTGTTTCTATTTTTAAATGAGTTTCGTCTCATTTATATAAAATCCTAGAGAGGAATTTGTTATTAAATTGTAGAGCAATTGTACTGAGCAAAAACTCAATAGGTTGATTCATTCTATAGAAAAGATCTAAACTAAGACTACCAGCTCCTATTACAGTGTAAGTAGGTTGTCACCAAATACCAATAATTTCCAATACTGGATTTGGGATCATCAATTTATTAAAGAAGAGAAAAATCCAGTGTAAATATTGGTTTAGGAGGTCAGATAAAAAGGCTAAGAAAGCCACATCTAGGACAAGTCAGCAGTGAAAGGCAGCCACAGCTCACTCCTGTGAAGATCTGCATCTCCTGCTCTCTGGGCTTCTCAGAAAGGCTGATACACTTGTTGATAAGGACACCTTTGGTTTCTGACAGTCAGTGCCTTCTAGTCCACACTGAGATTTCTCTTTGACCTCTTTTAAATCCAAGTTAAGAAAGAATAATGCAATCTCGCATGCTGCCCTCAAAAGATTGCCAACTTTCCCATCAGATAGGGGTCCTTGAGAAACCGGGATGTAGTTTATATGTTGGTGGTTTATTTGCACAGAAATTGAATGTAAATCTGAAAATAAAATGCATGAATAACAGGTTTCATTACAGCATCATAAAACAACCTTGATGAGAGTAGTTTATGGATTGTGTTTGGAATATGTCAGTGGTGAGTACCAAGAAAGGGATTTATTTACAGTATATTTAGGTAGTATATGGAAATTCTAATTAAGCTTTTAATCTTTAAATGTAATCTATGATCTTGAAGGCATAAGCCATTTGTGAACACTGTATGATATATACTGTAATAGCACTGGTTAAGAATATTAATTTCAGTGTCCTTTTAAACATGTGAATCATCAGAAAAAGAATTGGGTAAGAAACAGAGGTGAAAGGACAGAAGTTTCTTGGCTTGCAGGTATGACTTAGAAATACAAACAAGGTAAAATGTGAGAAAATGTGAAAATGTTGACATCAGGGTTTTCAAAAGCACTTCAAACTTAAGCTTGTGAATAAACACTTATTAACTCAAATAACCACAGGAGAGTACATTTTAGCTCTTCTTTCAGGTCATACTTCAAAATTATCAAGTTATTTAATTGAAGTAAATAGACTCTCTATTTTCCACACTGTGAAGACACATAACTTACCCATTTGTATAGCTGTTTGCAGAATCATAGGATAACTCAGGTGGGAAGGGACCTCATGAGATCTTTAGTCCAACTTTGGATACAAAGCAGAGTCAGCTATGGGATCAGGTTGCTCACAGCACTATTTAGCTAGGTCGTTGAAAGCTTTCAGTGGTGGAGAATGCTCAGCCTCTCTGGGCACAACCTGTCACAGTGGCTAATACCTGGGGGAAACATTTTTCCCTCATACCCAAAGGGAACCTCTTATTTGTCATGTTACATGTTACTTGTCCTCCCACCATGTCTCAATTTTATTCATGCCTGTCTGGCCTCAGGGAGACCAAAACTGGATGCAATATTTAGATATACTCCCAGGAGTGCTGAGTACAAGTGGACAATCCTTTTCCTTAATCTATGGGCTGTGTTAATGCAACCTTGGATGATGGTGACTTTCATAGCTGCCCAGGCACATTGCTGGCTCATGCCCAGAGCATTTCTGCAGACCTGTTTCCAGTCAAGCAGGCAGTCCCAGCCTATATGCAGCCTATATTGCTGCAAAAGGTCTTTCCTTCCCACTTGCAGGATTTGGTGTGTGGTCTTGTTGAATTTTGTCATGTTTTGTTGGCCTGTTGCTCTAGCTTGTCTGGATCACTCTGAATGGCAGCCTGCCTTCAAAAATCAACTGTTTCTCCAGATTTAGTGTCATTTACAAACCTAGTGAAACCACAGTGCATTGCCTGCTCCAGATCACTGATAAATATGTTAAACAGGATCCATCTGGCTGTCCATCCATCTAGACTGTGACATCCTAACATGATTATGTGAACACTCTGTGAGGCAGATACAGATAAAGAAAAATTCTTGATACAGAAAAAGAAAATGACATCCATGCTTCTCTCCTTATTTACAAGTGCTCTGTGTGGCTGCAAAGGTTTATGGAGTTTTCTTCAGTCAGACCCTCTAGAGTGATTATTTACAGCATTTTCCCCATTGATCAGAAAACTTACTCAGAGATCAAGTCAGAGTTATTACAGTGCGAAAATTATGTCCAGCCTACTCACAATTCTCAGGCTGTTTATCCTAACAAACCCTTTCACTAGTGAGACTCAGTAAAGATGGAAGAACAGATGCATAATATAGTCCAAGTGACAAATGGTGCTTTTGTGACCTTTCTTCCACAAATTCAATTTGGAACTTACAAAGGACTTGTTACATTGAAGGTTGTGTTCAAATGTGAAAGAGTTGAAAATTTAAATGTCTGCATTAATGATAATTTGTCAGGGTTTATCTGCAGTGTACTAGGATGAACTGTAGGCGTGTGCAAAGCTGTTACTCAAAGGAGAGGTCTGTGAAGAGGTTTTCAAAGCACTGTAGACATTTTTAAATGCTTGAGCCACTGTAGAAACTTTAGTGTAAAGGATGCCCTCAGACTTTTATAACATTGTACAAGGTGTTTTATCTTCACAAGTTCACACTGACAGTTAATTATTTTCTTTTAGTTCTGCAGGTTTCAGAATAACTCCTCTGAATCATGCTATTTTATCTATGGAACTTTCTCAGTAAGGTTGGTTTACTGTAGATTTAACACATATTTGTGGTTTAAAAACAAAATAATGCCAGGCTGGTATCTTTTATAGAGCATAATAATTATATTATTAATGGCATACAGTTGAGTAAATATTGCTTTTAGAAGCCATTATATTAAGTCCATAACCTTGCAGCATCATATTCAAATAGAAAAGAAAATACAATATATCTAATGTAATTAACAGTAAAAATTCTTTAATACTCCCTGGCTTTTTGAGTATAAGGTTATGGTATGATGGGAGCCTTGGGGAACTGGAGATAATTGTGTGGTCAAAATGGTTCTGATCTTGGAGAAGCTGTTAACTTATTACCGTAAGTCAATTTATTAAACACTTTAGCGGTTGTTTAATGAACTTTCTTAAGCAGAGAGATCAATGCTACCAGCAGCAAAATACTAAATCCTATGTACAGAAAGGATTTTACATCACTATTGAGTCTTCCCCTTTCTGGGTAAGGATTTTTATTTTCTTACACACTTTCTTTCAAACACAAGACATGAATAGTACTTAAATCACAAATAGCAACAGAACATTGAGTTTTATGCATTTATATGATGGAGCTCTCACTGTGTATTGAGGTTTTTGACATCAAGTGGATCAAATATTTCAGGACATTAGACATGTTTCTGAAGCCACATGCAGCTTTAGAATGGTTTAAAAATGTAGGAAACCCCCAGCATCTTTACAGAAACCTTGCTTGTATTTATTTATACCCATGATTTGTTAGACACAGGATATGATGCACAGATGTGAAATGGAGTTCTATTATCCTGTTCCGGACAGTGTCCAGTACTACCTGTAAAAAGAAAGATGTGAGAAGACAAAAAGGCATGACAGTGACTTTTGGAAGAAACATTCCTTCTATCCCAGCAAACAACCTGGCTCATAGAGGCTGAGCTGCAGATGCTGTGTCCTCATGTCAATGGAAGGTTCCTCTGAAAGGGTTAAAAGATGAGAGGGAATCTGTGATATCTGAGAAGGTCCTTCAGCTGAAATTTAGCTTGTAACTTCAGGTATGAAAGGCTGGATAATTTTGATGGACACTTTGTGCTTTGGTGTATGAGAGCATGTGAAAATCCTGCTTAGGTTTTTATTCTACTATAACCCTTGTCATTATTATAATATTTTTACCAGTTTGAACCTCTTCTGGAACTCAGCTGTTCCATTAACCTCAGCAATACCTTACAGCAGTAGGGACCATGGTTTATTTACTGTTGGGTGAAAAGGTTTTTCTCTCACCAGACTGATGCTCTAAATTTCATTTTTATACAATCCCCCTGTGTTCTTTCATGAAAAAAGGGGTACTTAGCAAAACTCTTCTTTTTCTCTGAGCAATTAATTTAATTTGCTTTCATTCTTTCATTTTTCCCATTGTCATTTCTGGACGAAAATTGTCTCTGCTTTTTTTTTTTTCCTATTTCTTTAGTTGTGTTGCTCTTTATACAACCTCTCTAGTTACTGATTTTTTGGGGGTTTTTTTTTCATAAATAGTCATGATGACCAGAGAAACATGATAATTGCTTTGATGTTCTTCAGTAAAAATTCATGTCCTATGTACTGCAGTGAATTAGAAACTGATTGAAGAGATTTACCTGCACTATTCCACATATAATTCATGGCTAGCAAATCTAAGATTACAGGAAAAACCAGCAGTTTTGGCCTGTACTTACTAAGCCCATCTATCAGCGAGCAGGATTTCTCCCCGTCCACACACACTGATTTATTTATTTGATCAATTTAAAATGTCAGTGCCTTTGTAGTCTTTGGAAGAGCTTGTGAGATGCTAGTATCATAATATGGATGCCAAAATGTGATATCATCAGAAGAGAGCTATTTTTATTTTTTTGTACTTTACAGTAACACCCATTTGTATAGTACATGTTTTCCAAGCACCTCTCAGTTTATTTTCTGGGCTGTTAATATTTTTAAGGACTTATTTTTTATTTGCGTATGAGACAATATTTTTTTTTCTGATACTGATGATAAATTGACTGTTTACTAAAACTCTGTGTTTGGAATTATTTACAAGAAAAGGAGTTTTCTTTATTCAATGCAGCTAGGATCCTCAGTAACCTCTGTGCTGTGTACAGAACACTTAAAATGAGATGACACCTACATTGGAGTTTTTCTGGCATCTTTATAACAGTGTGTCATTTGTCACATCTGTTTGATCATGTAGTCCTACACCTGTATCAACAACATGGATAAAAACAAAAGGTTTCAGATTTAGAAATAATTTGCCTTTACAGTCATGCTTGCTAAACTATAAGGATATGCAATTGGATTTGAATTGTATTAAATCAGTAAGAGTAGTACACAGGGTTTTGTGCTGAAAATAATATCTCAGAAGCTTTGAATTTTTTTACCTCATTGCTCTCTGACCTGTTCACTCTAATTGTTACTCAAATTTCAAAACTCTTTTTGACTCTGGGCAGCCAAGTTTTTTTAAGGATACAGAAGGTTCTAATTATCAAAGATGCAGAACTGTACTACATGAGTGCCATTTATAGGTACTTCGGTTCTATTGACCTTCTCCTTTCATAGTCCCAGAGTACTTGAAAAATCTTGCTTGAATTGAACATATAAGTGGAAAGGAGGGAGAGAACAATTTACTCTTACAAGCATAATTAGCAGCTTCCATTTTCCTATATCCTTGCATGACAATATCTTTGGGATGATCCAATGTCCATCCTGTCATTTATAGGTTATTTTTCTTCTCTATTATGTATTTTTTTTTTAATATGGGCTGACATATTTATGAATGGAATCATCCCTCTGGAAAAACTACCAACCAGAGAAGGTGAATGAATGTGAGTGTCTGTAGCCAAGTCACTTCCCTCTGGCCTCTCATCTTGCCAGATCCAACACAACCCAACTTTGAACGCATCCTGATTTGCCCTTCACAATTTTTTTACAACCTTTGGTCTTTTGTAACAGCCTCAGAACTTCTCTTACATTAACACTGTGGTAAAAGGCACTGCTCAGGGTTTGCAAGAGAGGATGTTTCAGTTCCTTTTAGGCATGTTGCCATGCCTCTGATTTCACTAGCCCAAGTTAAAAGCCAGGGCTCTCCATACATAGTATTGTAACCTAACAATGCCTAATGATGAAATTGGCAAGTGTTAACTGGTCACTGGAAAATGCTGAAGTTCTAAGGCATGGCCTTATCCCAATCATGCCAACATTTAGGAGCATACTTCGTCATCAGAGAGACTCACAACTCCCAAACCCATCCTACAGCTCAGTGTCAAAACGGGGTCAGATATTTATTTCAAAAAGAAGACAACAAGGGGAAGAAGAATTCATTTACCTAGCAAAGAGTCCCTCATATGATACTTCAACCAGACCAATCAGAGAATTGTAGGCTGACATTCCTATGTATCATCTGTATAAGGAAGCGGGATGAAGACAAGTGATTTCTCTCTGTTTTCCTATCCAAGGAAGTGAAGTTACATGTCTGGACTGCACTTTTTGACCTCACCCCATTGAATCATTCCCTAGACTGTGAGGATTTATGAGTTTAAGAATAGGTTAAAAATAGAGCTGTCACAAGCAGAAAAGAAACATAGTTCTCTCTGCATATTTCAGAGTCATGTAAGCTCTTAATTATTATCTAATTAGTGAAAAAGATGGTAGCATGAAAATAGTCAGCCTAGAGAACATGTTTGAAGTGCTAATATTATTTCTGAAGGTTTGTGTTCCACACCAAGACATAGAGTAGACTATGAAGCCTGGATTCTGATTTTATACTCTCCTTGTAGCAGCTGCCACTCATTCTTTCAAATCACACACATCTTTGATGTCAGGCTATTGTTCCATTAAGGTGCAGCTCACTGCTTCTTTCAAATCAATCTCTTTTAATCTTGTAAATCAAATAAAGCTCAGTAATGCTGGTAATATGTCAAAAATGTCCTTACCTCATTGATGTTCCCAGTGGAAGTCTACTTTTGAAATGATTTCTCAGCTAAGTTCAGATATGCTCTGCAAACCATGAAACATCATTGGTAAGTGCTTAGTGCACATCAGTAAAAGGAAAAAGATAGCCAACAGGAATAATAATAATAGTTAATTGCAGGCTTTTTGAATGGTAGAATTAGACTTGCATAAAAATAAAATCTGATTTCATGGGCATGCTATTATTGTTAAATACCGCTTTTTTATAAAGATAATATCAGAATGTATTTCTAGTGATATGTAAGTGGGCAGAATAATAATTGACTAAGCCTGCTAGGAAAGTTTTGATGCTGCAAGTAAATAGCTGTTGCAGGTTTTTAAGCACTGTCGCTTATTATGAGATTTATCCATGGTGGTAAATATTTTCATTGGCAGTTTGCAGACATAAAAAAGCTGTCACCTTGATATAACATCATATGCATATCTGAGGTGCCAGAAGTTTTTTCTAATGTGCTTCTGTGAAGCAAGATTTAGATTGCTGAGATTTAACAGCCTCTAAGTCATATTCAGGCATCTGAGCTTAGTGGGCCAGGAAGCAGGTGAACATTTGCAGATCTGAGCAATGCTAGAAATGAGGCTCTGACTGTGTTTGTGCTGTGAAATATTCATGGCATGTTTACATATTTAAAATGACATACTGAATATAGAGAGTGAACATATATGTCATGCAGAAAATGACAGCCAGAATGTATTCCTGATACACTTTTGTTCCTTTATCGGTTGAGGAAAGGTAGGTTTGTCAGATACAAGGCTCACAGAACCAAATCTTGGTCCAAAGTCAGTGTCATTTCAACACATATCACAGAACCACAACATTGATGAGGTTGGATGGGACCTTTGGAGGTAATTTAACCCAGCCCCCATGCTCAATTAGGGCGACATAGGGCCCTAATTCTCCTATTCTCCAGGACTGTGTTCAGATGGCTTTTGAACATCTCCAGCATTTGACATAGCCTCCCTGGGCAACCTGTGCCACTGTGTGGTCTCCTTTACAGTAAGAAGTGTTTTCCTATGTTCAGATGTAAAAAAATTGAGAGATATGATGGATTTTCTTCTCCAAGCTGCCTCTCTGTACAATGTATAATGGTGCTCAGTCTCAGCTGAATTCCTTACACTCCTCTGATACTGATATGCAAGTTTGCATAGCCTTTATGGTCACAGGATTTCAATTTCTCTTTGGGACTGAAATACATTTATGTTGCCTTTTTTGGAAATTCAGTGACAAGAGGGAGAAAATTGATTGTGAGCTGCAGAAGTTGGAGAAGGACAAGACTCAATAAATCATCTAGGCAATCTTCTTTGTAATATGGGATTATTAATAATAGTACATTTTTAACTATTTAGTCCTGACTAATCTGTTATTACATTCAGCATGCAGATTTCTAGGGAAGTAATTAACAGCCTGCCCTTTATCACTGTTAAAATCAACTTCCTGAAACTATCTAAGATTTTCAAGGGATCAAACAGTTACCTAGAAGCCCTATTTCCTAAATTTCCTTTTACAAAACTTTAAGAAATTTTTTGTTTTCTTTAAGGAAGTGAACACTTTCCTGTTTTATGTGCTGATCTTGCTGTTAGTTCCTTTTGTTTCATCAAAACTACTGGAAAATATATCTGTAAATTTTTAGATATATTTATATATACTTTTGGGAGGATGAAACTGTATCCTCCTCTAGCAAAGAAATTCAAGGAGACATGGTATTTTTATTTCATTCAGTTATTGTTTAAAATCAGCTTGCAATGACAAATATACACTCAGTGTCCAGCGATCCATCATTCAGTGGCACATACTGTTGTAAAATATACTTCTGAGAGGGACATAGAAGAACAAAAATAGGAGTGAAGGAAGGCTTAGCTCAGTGGTAGTAAATCACTTGTAAGTTGTCTCTGGTGATGCTGAAGATCTAGAGGTGCAGATATAAATATGCTGTGTGAAAGCCTTGTTTTCTTTTATTTGCCATAGTGAATTTTCAGCCATACTATTTGTTGTATTTTTGCTCTGAGGCCACGCAGATACGTTTACATATGTTTCTTCAGGTGTAATTAAGGGATTGAGATATAGTCACTATAAAAGCAGCATTTCTGTTTCCTACCATATCTCTTTTTAGAAGTCAGAGTAACTGAAAGTGTCTGAAAGTGCAAGTGTCAAGTCTGAAAAAAAATTTCAAGTCTTCAATTTTAGATCGACCTATGGGCAGAATGTCAGGACTCTTCCCCCTGCCCAGTGTCCAGTCCTTTCCTTCCTGATACTTCTATAGGGTGGATTTACCATATCAGTGAGTTATAAAGTGGCTGCAGACTACAGATCAGGTAAAGCAGCACCAATCTTACCCGGGAGCTGAGAGCATCTCCCATCGCACACTGTGTGGCTTTGTTCCATAAAATGGTGGCTGGGTGAGTGAAAGTCTTAAGAATTTGTCAGTACTCTTATTTAGGAACACGAAAGTTCTGAATATTGTGAGAATCCTTAAATTGTTTTGAGCTTTCTCAAATGGTGCTCCCAGTTAAGAACAAACACAAATCTTGGAAATCCTCTGAAACTGGGGGAATATAAAAATCTGTGGCCTACAGTTATGACATTGAAAAGATTCTTACCAAACAGGACACTTGGTTCACTGGTGTGTTCACAGGCCTGATATTTTTTTGTGTGTATGCACTGATTATGCAATTTATGAATTTGTGACTTTTTAAAATGAAAACATGGTTGAAAATCATTGAAGCACATTGTTCAGAAATACTTTTGAAAAAGCCTAGAAAACATGTGTGAAGAACTTTTAAATGGTTGGACTGGTGTTAACTGGATCATGATGTATGTTGGTGCAGTTCTAGCTTTTTTAAGAAATATTTTTATTTACTTTTTCCCTAAACACTTTTAAACATCAGTTATGAAGTATGTTCCATTTGGCTTTGAAAATCATAATTTCATTTATTCTTGTGATTACAGTAGTAAGGCTTTTATTCTCTCATGGCTTTATTAATAACTAACAAATTTGAATCAGGCCCAAAAAAATCACATCTCAAATCTAAAAATGAATGCTGTAGAAAACCAGTACTTAAAATTGTAAGTATATTTCTAAACAGTTCCTCTGCTAACAAGAGATCAGACTTGTGTGAAAAATAGATATATTGTCCATACAGAAAAAATAAAGATTATTATTGAATACATCTGGGAAAATACTGCAAGGAAATGCCATTTTCCAGTTACTACTTTGGTTTTGTCTGTGCTAAATTCTCCTTTATGTGCATGTTCCATGAGGAAGAGATTGAACTGAACTGTTATCATAAATATTACAGAAGAAGAATGTCAATGTATATTAATTGGCATATACTTAAATTATTATCTTGAGTTCTTACAAGAAATCTTGAATTTACATAACTGGCCAATCACAAGTGAGAAATTCTTTTGCAATTTTGGATACAACAAGCTTCATATTAAAAAAGGGAAAAAATTTTTTTTTAAGTAAATATTTTTCAAATTCTGACTGTTAGACATTTTTAAGTAGACAGAGGGTTAAATTTGCTCAATTATATTATTCAAAAATGTTTTTCCTTTTCTGATGATCAATCAGTACTTAAAGATTAGAAAAAAGGATTAGTAAAATCATAAAACATTGTTAGAATACTCCTTCAGAAACATTAATCTGATCTGTAAAAGTCTGAAGAGCTTTTCGCAAAAAATAGAAATAATAATTTTAAGTATTGCAAATGAACTCTAGTTGCACATAGATGTTGAAGGTTTTTCCTATTCTGGTAAGGAATACCTATCAATATGCAAAGATGAAGTATCATCTGGAGACCACCTTAATAGTTATTACACTCACATCAGTCTAGGGACATGGATGTACAAATGTGGATAGTGCCTGGGGATAAATTTTTTCAATATAAAACATAAATAATTTGTGATGACTCTAAAAGAGGACTAGAAATTTCCCAGGATGTTTTCCATGGGTTTATTTTCAGTTTTTGTGAACCTTGTGTTTTCTGATATGCATTGGAAAGTGAATGCTAAGAAAATAACTCATTGGTTGTACACAATAATGCTGACTTAATTGTTATACTTTTTGTGGACAGAGGTGATGTTCATTAATAGAACTGAGAGATGTGTATTTTTTGAAAATAATATTTAGGATTATTAGTAAACAGCTACTTTAAACACTCTGAATTTTAAAGACAATTATTCCTCCCTAAATTGGAGTAGTATCTGGCACAGTGGGGCTTCCACTTTCACTCTTGGAAAGAGAATAATTAATGATATGAAAGGCATTTGAAGAAAATGAGATATAGTATGAGCAAGTGCAATTGCTATGAGTTCCATGTAAATTCATCCAATTATATCAAAGGTTATTGATGATTTGCTATTCCAGATTTGGTTCAGTTTTAACAGCCAAGTTTTAACTGAATAGATTTTTGTGGTTATCTATCAGGATTTTTTCCTTTCCTTAATTTTCAGGTGCTGATTTGCTTAGACAATATTTTTGAGGGGTCTATTTAGTGAAATTCCCATTATATTTTTTTGTGAAATAAACCATACTTTCTCCTGCATACTTTACAGATTTTACTTAAGACCTCTCCAGGCACAGTGGCTGAGTTTCTGGAAAAGGATAAAGGCCCTTTTACTGCACATTGAGGAAAAAGGTGAATCCCAGAAGAGAGATGGAGATACTGGAGGGATCACTTTTTTCTTCCCTCAACACTAATGAGCTTTCATAATCCTTTTGTGTAACTCACTGCAGGAAGATTTTGCCCAACAGACAAAGGATGGCTTTGAGAACATGGTGCTCCTCCATACAGTTCAATTCTTTCTGATCTATATAGCTCTAGGGAGTGGATATGTCTATATAGAATCGTAGAATCATAGAATCGGCTGGGTTGGAAGGGACCTCAGAGATCATCAAGTCCAACCCTTGAACCACCGTTGCGGTTGCTAGACCATGGCACTGAGTGCCACATCCAGTCTCTTTTGAAATATCTCCAGGGATGGAGCATCCACTACTTCCCTGGGCAGCCCATTCCAATGCCTGATCACCCTCTTGGTAAAGAAATTCTTTCTAATGTCCAATCTAAACCTCCCCCGGCACAACGTGAGACCGTGCCCTCCTGTCTTGCTATCAAGAGGCATTTCAAGGAGATCACACAAAATTTGCTTTCAGCTGAGATGCTATAATTCATGAGCAATAGATTTCAAAGCCAGAAGGAGCCATTATGGCCATTGCAGTCTATGCCACACCAGACAGAAAATTTTGCCTTCTCTAAGCTGAATAAGCACATTTTAAAAGGATGTCATATCTTAAGTTCAAGATTTCTAATGCTGGAGAAATCACTTTAGCAGATTGTTCCTGTGGTGAATTATTTCCATCCCTGAAATTAAACACAACTTCTTAAAACTTTGGTTTATACAATTGCCTCTAGCTGCAGGGTCTGTTATTTTGTTTAACCCAAGCATGACCATTATGTTTGGGCTTTTCAGTACATATCTCTCCATCTTTAAAATTTGTTTGCCTTAGGTTAGCGTCACATCATATACAAACAAGAGCAGGAGTGAGGAATGGTCTGTTTCTTATTTAGTTTGTCTAGGACATGTTACTTAATAGCATTTAACCATGTAGATAGTGACTGTCATTCTAATAAGCTGACTTGATGAAGACTTAGGAAGTGTCTGCATAAATATAGGGAATTCCCAGTACTCCAAGCCTTTCTTTCATGAGTGGTTATCAAACAGCATTGGCAAGCTGTGGTTTTGTCTCCATTTTGAACATCAATTAACTTGCATATACCAATATTTTCAATGGTTCTCCCAGGTTTTGAAGGAACCATTTCATTAAACAGAAGATGACTGGAGAATATTATGATAATCAATATCAAGGTTATGGTATCTCAGCTCAGTAACTGGTGAAGAACATTTTATGAATTAGATTACCTACCTGAAGTTTATTCAAGAAGATATGACTGATAGTGATTTGTTCATGGTGTCTCTTATTTACATAAAGAGCAGCTTGAATGTAGAGGACCATTTCACCATAACCTCTGTAATTGTTGGAATTTCAAGTAGCTGGCGGGAGAGCCTGCCAATGAGTATCCAAAAGGCTTTTTTGACTGTAGCATTGAGCTGTGATGGATAGAATAAAATTTAATATTATCAGTGTGATGAAGGTTGCAAGCAGAGATTTGAATGAAGAAGAAGCAGAACACAGAACTGGATGTGTGTGATGTTTCATAAATTTCCACGACACCTCTGAGGTCAAATTAAAGACGTTCTGATTCATATCATAAGTGGCTTTGTGATTTGGGGTATTGAGGAGCCTCTATGATATTATAAAGAAATTGCTATTGCTGCCTTATTTTAGATTCAGTGGATTTTGGAATTATGATCTGGTTTTTTTTTCCAGCCTCATTTAGTGATACAGTAAGACTATGGTCACAATGAATATGACAAATTTATGAAAATCACTGCAACCTACAGGTGTAGATAAGAGTAATGTATGTTTGATACAATAACATTTCAGAAATAGTGTCTCAAAGTTAATCTTATTAAAAGTCACAGCTGCAAGTCTGTAATTTTAGGTATTTAAGTAAACTTAAACTCTGGAAACTGTTATTTTGTCATTCTTCTCAAAGAGTAGACAGAAAATTGGTGTTAGAGAATGCATGCCCTGGCAGAACTCTATTTTTGCAAACTTCTTACTTATCCTGGATTCAAATTTTCACTCCACATATATTCCTGAAATTTTGGCTCAGCATTTTATAAAATTTTTACAGGAATGGAATTATAAGTTATGCAGAGCTCATTGGATGTTTTTAAACAGTTTTTTCTCCCTCATAAAAATAGTTTCTATCCAAGCAATTAAAACCAAAAGAAATTGCATTTCAATAGAATGCTTTTCTACAACTATTTTCTTGACCAATCATCATTATTGTTTCTTTAAAGGAGTACCTACACTCATTGAGGTCTTCAGATTTGGCTTATTTTTAAGTATGCAAACGTTACAAGAGGGTAATATTACCATAAAAGCAATTGATATATTTAAATCATTCAGAACAATTAGGAGGTGATGAAGAAGTGAGTTCTGAAGTGGAGAACCTTCCATGGGTTGCCCTGAATCTAGCAGGCACCTCTGCCAGTTCCAGTCCCTCTCTGCCACAGTGAAGTCCATGGTATTGTGGGGACCCTGCTACCTGGTGAGAAAAAAGACCTGAGAGAGACTGCACTGATCAATTTTTATGAAAAGTGCTTTTCTTGCTTGTATATGGCCCAAGACAAATTCTAACTCCTTGAAATCTAATGGATCAGGTTTCCATCAATGGCTTTTTTCCTCCAGTAAATCAGTTCTGTATACTGTTGTTCCAGGGCAGAAGTTATAAAAATCAAATCCTCTGGAAGTATTGTACCTAAACAAACTACTGTGTTTTCCAACAATCTAGGTAATTTCCACAAGAAGATAAAGTTTCTTTTTAAGATTCAGGTGCATGATACTTTGGACTTGTTAATTTTATATTTGACCAAAAGCTTTAGTTATGTAAATCACCTTGCAAATTCTATTTAAATAGTGTCAAGATGCATTAAAAATAACATCTTCATGGCATCCGCAAGTATAGTGGACATAAAAAGGTGATGAACAAGATAAGTTATAGAGTATAAGTATATATATGAATATTTTTGTATTATAGTGTATATAAATATATAATTATATAGCACATGTATATATACAGTTTGCTTTCATTTCCTCTGTGTGTAAGTTTATTAACTTCTCTTTGGCTTCTTTTTCTTTTCTATTTTCATACCCATTCAACTTTCTAATGTGTTCTGACAATTGCAAGTAAGTGTGTGATTGGGTGTGCATGTACTGAGGGCCATGTACTGAGGGCCAGCCTCGAGATTTTATTGATACTTTCAATGAAGAATAAAAAGATTAATTATGATGTCAACAGGACTGACACTGAACATGGATGAAAAATGAACAGAATGATGTTTGGTGCTCAGCTGTCTCTTCCCATAGTTTCTCTGGGAAGTCATCACTCTCACTTATATGATTGAATTAATCATATAAAATTAATCTGAGCTTTTAAGATATTAATCAAAAAGGGAATGCACAAATAAAAAACTATTGCAATTAAGGAACTACAATTGATGTACCTACCAGGAGCTCAGCCATCTATTTTTGTCTATGGGAGAAAAGAAAGCATTTTCAACACATACTCTGTAATTTCACTCCATGAAGTGTGAAGGAGCAGATCTTTAAAACCAGTTATGACTAGATCGATATTTGGCTGACCAAAGAAATAGCCTTGATGCATTATTGATTGGGAAAATAATCTGATGTTGGAAATTCCTGACCACCCTACAAGGTAGTCACACCAACTCACAGGGGCAGGTCCCTTATTCTTTGTCCTGTTCTTTGTCTGGGTTGTGGAATCATTTCAGTGAGACCCTGTTTATAATCCAAAGTAAGATAATAATAATAATCCAATAATAATAATCCATGGAGAGTAAAGTTAAGATAAATTCCATTAAAATGGTCACCTGAACTCTTCAGTCACCTTCTAATGTGACTAATGCTACAGGCAGCAAGTCTTTAGGAGATATGAAATTATTCAGCCGTCAGGGTGGCAAGAAAGACAAAGTGGGGTATAGTGGTTTTCCTCCAAAATAGCCGTGCTCAGGTTAGCACTGACTCCCACCCTTGTGCTACCATTTCCTGTCCTTCACAGGATTTTCTTCTCTGCCTAAGTGAGGTTCACCAGAGAGCTGGCTTGTGCCTTTTTTGAGATACAGCTCAAGACTTACGATGTCAATGGTACACTTCCAAGGAATTGCAGGTGGAAAAGGATTTCTTCTTTATACTATAAAAAAAGTTTTTAGTCCTGATGTAAAGATTCAGTGATAGATGTTACCAAATTTCTCAAGAAGTATCAATAATTAATTTACCCTAATGCTTTTTTTTTTAAATGAATGTGCCTTATTCTGAGAAGGTTTCCTCCACTGAATTCTAGTCATTGTACTGTATTTCCTTCTGTTGTTTGAACTGGTCTTTTTCTGCCTGTGTGTGAAGTTCTGTCACTGCTTCAATAAGTCTTATAAAATGAATTTATAGAGCTCCTTAAATTGCTTATTCTCTGAACCCACTCCCTTTTCTCAATATTCTTTTTTTTTTTTTTTTTTTTTTTCCCAGTAAATAAATAAGAACTAGGCAGAATGGAATGTGCCTGGTAATATTTGGTATCTTTGGGTTGAAAGTTAATGTAGTTTTTGAAGTTATAGCATTATTTCTCTCCTTGACAGGATACTGTAAGAATAGCCTGGATCAAATCCACCTCTGTAGTGAAATAAGAACTATAAAATTCTCAAAGACAAAGCATATTTTTCCATTTAAACCCATAGCAAAATGTAAGTCAGTTATCTTTTTCCCACGGATACTCTTACAACATTTACAATGTAGCCCAGGTGTGAGAAAGGATGAAATATTTCTCCATTTGATTTGGCAAAGCATAGAGCAAGAATCTGATTTTAAAGATGGATTTTTCTTCAAAAATAAGCATTTGAGTTGCTTTCATGAAATCTGTCAAGAGCTCTGAACATGGAACATCTTCACACTACACCATTTTACTTGGTTTCAGAGCCTAAAGATGAATGAAGACTGAATTACTTGAATGTGTATTGCAAACAGGAAAGTAAAAGTAAGCAGACAGTATGATAGATATGATAGTTTTTATGTAGCCAAATGCAGTATGCATGTATTCATTATTATCAGAAACTTTGCTAAGCATTAGTATTTTGTTGCAGTATTTTCAAGTATAACTCTGATCCACCTATCAGTATTCTGCAGCACTTTGCTTTTGATATCCTCCTAAATATTCAGTGTATATGATTTCAAAATACCTGAGAATGTTTTATTTTGAATATTCATTATTAAGATGAGAAAAGATCCTTTTATTATTTTAAGATTTGAAAAAGGTATGCCAGATTACACACAAAAATACCTTACTGTGAGGGAATGAAAAGTATGCATAGCAACAGTATATTATAATATGGTATTGCCTGCCAATAAACAATTAGCATATATATCTCAATAAATAATAGCACATTTTATTGATGTCATATAGTCACTGAAAAGGAAGTCACTCATAAAATTAAAGTATAATTTCTAGGGAGTATCCCCTTTAAATTATCTTTCTCAATTTAAGTTTGAGCCAAGCAAAACCAAATCGACTCATATATTTACTTTACATATTCACTGGATAGCAGTCTTTCTTATAAATACCAACCTTACTCCTTGGTATACTGTGAAACTGAATAAAAATGTGAAAGTATTAGACATGTAGCACATTTATTTTGTGTTTTAAATCAGAGGATACTCAGTTATTAGGTGCAGGTAAATTTCAAGATCTTGCATCCAAGATTAAACTTCTTAAAGTATTATTTGTAGGCTCTGATGTTGTCTTATACGTAGTTGATACAGAAGCCTTCTTTTATGAATACTATTCCTTATTCATTGTCTAGTGGAGTACCTTTTTTGTGTTTGTGTGTTCTAATATGCCACAAGGTTTTTCTTCTTGTTCTTTGTTAAAGGATACACTTTAGTAAGTGGGAATTTTAATAAATCATCTTGAAAATATACTTGGCTTTACACTTATCTCATTGACTTTCAGTAAGGCCCTGATCCAATAGTCAATCCTACTTAACAGTCAGTTAAGTATCTGTCTATTCTTGTGAGGAATACAGTGAACCATGTGATTCGCTTAATTTTCAAGCTGTTTCTCCAAGTCTTTTTTACTAGAGGATGGTCTAAAGGCTAATCGGAAAAATAGTAAGCTCAGTTATTAAGCACAATTCTCTAACACTCTGTTTCTAACGTAGTATTTATGGTACTCAGTACTGACATCCAGGATAAATATTTGAAGAATCCATATTTTAGAAATCATGTCAGTCCAGTGAAGTTTCCATTGACTGGAAAAGGGAAAAAATAACCCTCATTTTTAAAAAGGGGTAAAAAAAGACACAAGGAAATACAGGCCAGTCAATCTCCCCTCTGTGCCCACCAAGAACATGGAGCAGATCCTCCTGGAAAAAATGCTAAGGAACATGGAAAAAAATGAGGTGACTGGTGACTGCCAACATGGCTTCACTTAACGGGAAGTAGTGCCTGACAAATGGGTGGCCTTTTACAATGGGTTTACCATGTTAATCAGTAAAGAAACAACTGATATCATCTATCTGAACCTGTGCAAAGTATTTGACACTGTCCAGCAAGACATCCTGGTCTCTAAATTGGAAAGATAGGGATTGTATGGTTGGACAACTCAGTGGATAAGGAATTGGTTGGGTGGCTGCACTCAGAGTAGTCGTCAAGGGCACGATGTCCAAATGGAGACCAGTGATGAGTGGTGTTCACCATGGGTCAGTACTGGGACTGGTGTTGTTTAACATCTTTGCTGGTGACATGGATAGTGGAACTGAGTGCATCCTCAGCAAATTTGCTGATGACACCAAACTGTGTGGTTTGGTCAACACAGTGGACCACAGAGAGGCGATCCAAAGGGATCTCGACAGGCTCAAGAAGTGGGCTTGTGCAAGCTGCATGAAGTTCAACAAGGTCAAATGCAAAGTCTTGGACGGGTTTGGAGAAGTCCCAAGCACAATTGCAGGCTGGGTGAAGAATAGATTGAGAACAACCCTGAGGAGAAGGACTTGGGGTTGTTAGTTGATGAAAAGCTCAACAGGAACTGACAATGTGCACTTGATCCTGGGCTGCACCAAAAGAAGTGTGCCCAGGTGGTGGAGGGAGGTGCTCTTCTCTTAATATTCCTTAATATTCTCATCTGTAGAGTCTTATCTCTAAGTGTATTTCTGCCTTTTTTTCTTTTTTTTTTTTTTTTTTTTTTTTTTTTAATTTTTTATTCCTTGCCTGCCCTTTTGTTTTAACCACCACTTCTCAAACTCTAAGATGAAAAGACAAAGGTCAGGAAAATATATAAGGCAATATCCTGTGCCAGTTACCAACTTCGTAGGAAATTAAAAATGTGAAAGATTTTTTATTGTAACTGTTAGAATTTCTAGTGGAAAAATTAATACTTGCCTGGGCTGAAGGTGTCTCTAGGTATTTTTTATTTGGTTGTTCTACAAATGCCCACACAATTTCTTTAACGGCACTGTGGAGTTGTGTTACTAGATAGGTATAAATAACCATAAATATGGTTAAGAAATAATGAATATCTCATTTTATCCAGGGGTTGCAGGCTGGAAAAAGAGTATGCAATGCAAATCATGTTTTAGAAAGAGAAATTCAAAAGGTAGTCCTTCCCAAAACAAACTGCCAGTTTGGATAAATTTTTTTCATTATGAAGCCTGCAATTTTGCCCTGAATGATACTTTGCCTATGTCCTGAATTAGGATTTTATATTGTATAAACAATCCTGTTTACATTATTTCTGAGATTTGTCCAACATCTCTCATGTTTCGAGAGGATTTGTTTTAAATCCAAAATTTAATTGCAAATCAGGTTGACACATGTTGAGCCTTTCTCTGGTCTGTCAATTAAAGAAAAAACTTACTGAAATAATGATTATCTAGTAATAGCCTAAAAAACGTTAAGTTTAAAATCTTAAACATCTCTGAAATCAATTGAACTTGCGCCTTCCTTCACTTCAACTGACTTCTTATGCTGTATATTAGTTTTATAACAAAATTTTAGCTTTTATTTGTCATTTGTTAGCTCCTGTTTCAACTGTATATTTAATTTATCTCAGCACAGGGCAGCCTGGAAATGACAAACTCTTCAGAGTACATAGAAATAACTTTTAGCCCCAAACCTGATGAGTAAGTTCTGTGACAAACCAGATTTTCTCCCTGTGTGAAAGTGTCATGGAGAATACTGTGATAGATGTATATGAGACTGAATCTACATAATTCTTTCTTCCGAGTCTCCAAGGCCATTTTTCTGACTTCAAACCAAAGGTGCTGCACACAAGATACTCTCCTACATGCATGAGATGGCTAAAGGGCTGCACAAATCCCTTGTGCATTTGCCACTGTCTGCCAGAATGGAGGAACTGCCAGGCTGTGGCTGTCTGTCTTTTTTCTCTCTTCTGAGTGGCAGAAGTTGGGAAGCACTGATGAGAAGTCAACCTTTGGTGTGACTGAATCCATGCAAACTATTGGCTTTCATGGCACCAAGCCTGTCAAGAGTTCAAGAAACATCTGGTAGCTGCTCTTAATCATTTGGTTTAGTGTTAGCTAGTCCTGTGAAGAGCAGGGATTTGGACTTAATGATCCTTATTGGCCCTTTCTATCTTGGGATGCTCTATGATTCTATGATTTTGACAAGTTTTGATAATTTATTGGTGATAGCTAGTGGCTGAGAGATGGATGTAGGCACTCCTTGCTAAAGAGTATTCAGAAAAGACAAGATTACCACATTTTGGTAACCTTTGTAGCACATATGAAAATACATTTGAAATCTCCAGTACATTTTTTCCCCTTTTCTTTTTCACTTCTGTTTTTAAATGAAGCCTGTATCACCTAGGAGGTCCCCCTGGCTATCAAAATAAAACTAAAACCAAAGAATTGCATATGGAAACCTAGTATGATAAAGATACAGAGAACAAATCAGTCACCCAAAGTTTCTTCTGAAAGATCTTGGGTGTGCCTTGTAGGAAATGTTCCTTCTGTCATGAAAATTTTTGGAAAGCAAGATAACACCATATTGCTGTTGATCTGCTCTTTTTTCATTGACTCAGAACTTTGCATACATGGTTCCAGCTGAGCCATAGGGAAGAAACAGAAATGTATAGAATGCACAGTAAATACTGTCAAATAATTTGAAATCCATGATGCTTGTTACTGATGCATGGTGAATAGGTGCATGATCTGAAGACTGATACAAACTTCACTGGGAATGTAAAATTGTGGGCAAGGCAGGCTGGGCTGGGTGGAGAGTGTTAGATATTGGGGAGGGGAACAGGCTACGTGGAGGTTCAGTGTGACCAAAACATATGTGGAAGAGGCAGGATTGATATCCTATAGAAGTCCTGTTCTATTTTTATCTCAAAAAGCCAAAAAAATATTGGGTTATTTGTGCTAGAGTAGTAATGTCATAATTTGGATATATAGGTTTGTATGAGTGAGTTTCACTGTTTTACATGTGGAGCTTTGTACTTTCTGCCATAGAAGACTGGTCTTGCAGGTCTTAGTGTTGTTTTTTTTTAGTTCTCATTTTCAGATTTACCATAGATTATTGTCATTTGCAACAACAACAAAGGAATCTGCCATTGTAGGATGACATTACATTTTTCAAAAATTAATTGCATATGCATAATTTGCAAAAGGAACTGAGAATGGGCAATGCCTGAAGTGTGAATAAAAATCCTTGTACTATAATCAGCATAGTCATTGAGATTTTATTAAGCTTTGGTTGCTGTGTGTCACATTTTGCTTCAAGGAAAAAACGTGAGCTTGTCAGCTTGTCACTTCTCTTTGTCCTCCATAGCTTTTTTTTTTTTCTTTTTTTCATGTCAGGACTGTATATATCCTTACATTTTTCTCTTATTTCTTTTTTGAAAACTTCCTCTTAAATCACAATGTAAAAGAACCCATCTAGTGCCTACCACTGTTTCACACTGAATAACAAGAAAATACTAATGGCTGACTGACAAAAAGTGTACAATAGGAAACCTTTCGAAATTTAAACCTCTGCATTTTCATTCCAGGCAGAGATGATGAAAAAAGATTGCCCCTCTTAATAATCTGAAGGAAAAAATAAGGTTTTTCAGAGCATAAATGACAGAGTACCATTACAATGATTTGAAATTCTTTGCCTATAGAAGATTTTCAGTAGGCAAAAGCATAAGGACAAACTTGGACTTGTGTATTTAACTAGGCAGAATTCATAAAACCTACCATTTAAGGGAGTGCTGGTAATACTGATGTTTGTGGGAGAGAAAAAAATGGTAAAAAGATCCATCTTGAAATCTATTTTAAAGGTTATAATGAGCTGAAGGATATGTAATCTGGAAAATACAAAACCAGAAAACAACAAAAAAATAATAATCCTGCAGAATGAACTTTACTTTTTTTTTTTTTTTTAATACTGGAACTAGAATCTCAGATGGTTCTCAATGTAGACAAAGAAATTATTCTGTTATTATTTTCAAGTGTGTATAGCATGCTTAATGATGTATGAGGGGTTGCTGTCTTAAAATATTTGAACGCCAACCATACATAAAATACTGATGGTTTTCCCCTAAAATATCTAAGAAACACTTTGTGCTTAAAAGTTAGTTCCATTTTGTAGGGATTGTATCTAGGCTGCAACTTGTTCTATAATAAGTTACTCCTTTTATACCACTTTTTTTTTAATTTAAACAGAAAATATGGCAATAAGTTGTTTTGTTGCTTGTGATTTCTTAGAGACAGCATATGGCTTCAGTAGTTGTGATCTCTCTGACTGGGAGAGTTGGTAAGAAGAAAGTTAAAATTAAATGAGATTAAAAGTAATAAAATATTTATCAAGGGGAAACAACTGCATCTGATTAGTAATTATTCTTTGTGACATAGAAAACTGTAATTACACACAAAATAAAGAACAGAAAAATAAGCTTTACTGATTTATAACATTAAATTATCTTATTCAGAGTTCATAATGTGATAATATAAAATATTACAAGTAAAATTTTGATAAAAATATTTTTAAAAGGCCAGATAGAGTTTTTTTGTTTTTTGGTTTTTTTTTTTTCCTACAAACATGTAGTTAGTGTGCATATGTTGAAAGCTGGTCACCTGTATTAATGTTAGCCACTCATTTTCCTGTTGGAAAGGTATTGTTTTAAATGCATTTATTGAAGATACTAACACCTGCAAAACCATAAAGACTTGTATTTCTGATGAATCCTGTGTTGCTATCTAAGACCTTTTTGGTACTTGGTCCCTTTTCTAAGTCAATCGCTCATAGGAAAATGGGTGTATAAAAATCAAAATCAGAAAAATAGCAAAATGCTTGACTGAGATGAGCTGCTTTGCTTCCAGGAGTCCTGCTTATTTTTCCTGACACAGATATTTTTCTCCTTTTAATGATAAAATTTAATTATAAAATTTATCAAGAACAAAAGCCCAATTCAAAATCTTTATCCAGGTATAGTACAGCCTCACTATGCAGCAAATGTTCATGTTCTGTCTCCTTAAATCAAGACCCATTTTTGCCTCCTGCCTAATACTGCTGTAGGGCTTTTCATCACTGTCCCTGGGTAGAACAACCTTTCAGTCAGCTGAAAGTGCCCACTGCATTGATAATAGTATGCTGATTTATGATTCTTGTGAGTATTCACCTTCTAAAAGAAATGTGACAGAGCTTTCAATTTGAAATTACACTTAGCAGTATTTATTTTGAATGTATTATAGTTTAAATCTCACACATCTGTGTTTTCATGAGTTAGGCATTGCTTCACATAGTTCTGATGGCTTTTTTATAATTTTTTTTAATTAAAGAGATTCTTAATATCACTTGGATGAACAGTAGGCTAAGAAAAGTTTGACTGTACAGGTACAACATCTTGTCTGTCTTAATGTAAGTTTTGACTTGATTCATAGTACAGTTGATTCCACAGAGACACAAGTTAAACTTTCATTTTCTGTATAAATGTACCTACCAGTATTAGGCAAGTATTAGTGGTGTGAATTATAATGATCTTAGTCTTATAATCTCTCTGAACCTATTCCTGAAAAATCATCTGGCTATTTGTAGGGAATATTTTAGAAACTTTAGAAGACTTACTCAGTCATTAAATCCTCATCACATGCACACATTTAAAAGGAATTTTCTGTTCCTAATCTCAGCTCAGCAGACTCAGTCCTTCCCTTGTTGCCACTATAATTTATGTGTACTCATAATTTGACAAACCTAGTCTAATACTGCACTCCATCCTCTAAGGAAGTTTAATACCTTCTGCTCTGTGTACTCATAATATTTATCGCTTGAAAAATAGGTGTATATGACCCTCCAATGTGTGCAAAGAGCTGCTTCAGTGCAACTAGGTTCCTAGCATAATATTTCAGCCCTGTTTTTGCAGCTGCTGAGTTGGAGATAGGCTGTTGCTTTTTTCAAATTGAGCTAATTTTTCAAAGAATTTGTAATTTCAGTGGGTTTTCTTATCTTGCTTTCTGATGACATGCTACCAACAATAAGTGAAAGATGAGTGTGTACCAATTGCCAGACTTTTTCAAGTGTACAAAGCTGTTATAAATGGCTTATACCTTTCAGGAAGTACAGCTAAGTTGTGTCCCAAGACACACAGTGAGATATTTCTTACTACCAGACGGAGTTATGGTATTCTTTGCCAGTTCCCACATCTTCTGTTGTGGCAGCTTGTCCCTGACTAGCAACCAAACGTCCACCCAGCAGCTCACTCTCTCATTCCCCTTCCTCAGTGGGGCAGGGTAAACAAATAGGATGAAAATTCTCATAAGATGAGATAAAGGTGAGGAGGTAGATTACTGATTACAGTCATGGGCAAAATTGACTTGAATTTTGAAAAAAATTAAATTTTTTGGCAATAAAAAAAAATTTTGGTGTTGAGACAGATATAAACCAAAATGTTTCCTCCCCCCTCTGCACCACTGAACTTGGACCCCTCGAACCCCACCACAAGGAGAACAAAATGGGTTATTATAAGCCCACAGCTGTTTCTTGCTGCTGCTTCTTTCTCACATTGTTACCTTGTTCCAAGGTGGCCTCTCCATGGGCTGCAGTGTGAATAGCCACTCCAGCTTCTGGTGTACCTCCTCCTCTTCTGCCCTTGCTGTTATTTCTCACTGTTTTTGTTTCCTTCTCCTCACTCAGCAAGTTTTTTTGCCCTTTCTTGAGCATCCTTTCCCAGGAGCGTCCCTATCTTGGCTGCTGGGCTCAGCCATACCCTGCCATGGGTAGAACTGCCTGGATCTGTGGCCAGTTCGCCCCCTTGCTGCCAACACTTGGGCACCTGCTTCAAATACAGATGTCACTGATAAATGGTATGTAATGATTGTAATAGTTTTGTAAAGGTTTCACTGTGAAGGGAATATTGACAGGCATATAAATAGCAATTCCTCTTTAAGTTTGGTCAGTGCTGCCCTAGTAATGCAATGTAAAGATGCTTCCAGTTGCTTGTGCTGAGCTGACTGCCTCAAATCCCAGGGTCTGTCTCCTACAGCAAGGGACCCTCACACCTCATCAGTTCCTAGTAACAGCATCTTCTTGTCTAGATCAACAAACTTCATGTGGTATTTTGGGACGCTCTTGAGCCGGTCTGCTTTGCTGATAAAGTTTTTTAACCATCTGAGGTTTCTAGAAATGGGTCTGATTGGGAAATTCACCTCGATTGGCATGCTCATGTTCCTGTGTGCTTTCCCCAGGCAACTGGTACTGACTGGCTTTGGAGATAAGATACTGGGACTGCTGTACCTTTGGTCTGAACCAGTATGACCAAATGCTCAAGTATACTTTTTACAATTTATTTGTTACCTCTCTGACCTTTCTTACACGTATTCAAAGGGAAAGGAGAAATTTAGCTGCATAATAAATAGCCTGGGAAATATCAGAAAGACTTCTGGAGCATTGACATATATATATGTAACATTGTGTTGTGCAAATATTTTTCTCTATGGAAGATTGGATGCAAAGCCACTGGGCATTGCTAAGCTGGGGTAGCTGTTAAAAAAGTGTACCATGTAGAATCACTGGCAATGCTGGAGTGGCCAAGGAGCTTACACAAAGCATAATGATTTTCTAAGCATTGCTAAATCATCTTCCATGTGTGACTAAGCCGACACATGGTATTTCAGTAGTGCTTTACAGAAACAGCTGGGAGGAATCCAGCCCACCCTGGGATGCAATATGCTTCTCCTGTGTTAACTCAGATATCCCACTTATCCAAGCCTGCAGTCTACCTCTCTGGGCTCCATTTACTGTAGCCTGGAGCTGCAGACAATATGGCCTCAGATAGGGGTGTGAATGGTGAGGTGTGCCCCACAGGCCTCATGCAGAATGGCTTTTTGAAAGAAGGTAATAAAACCTTATACAGGATTCTCATTTTGTCTTAAGTTCTGCTATGGATGTATATGTAGTTAAAACATCAGATAATGCAGGTGAAATCTATAGTAGAGAACATGATATAGATGGGATAGAAAAGGAACAGAGCAGTACTTTACTATGTAGCCGGGTGGGCGTTGGTCTCTTTTCCTGGATGACTTTCAACAAGACAAGAGGGCATGGTCTTAAGTTGTGCCAGGGGAAGTTTAGGTTAGATATTAGAAAGAATTTCTTTACGAAGAGGGTAATCAGGCATTGGAATGGGCTGCCCAGGGAAGTAGTGGATTGTCCATCCCTGGAGATATTTAAAAAGAGAGTGGATGTGGCACTCAGTGCCCTCGTCTGGTAACTGCAGCGGTGATTCAAGGGTTGGACTCGATGATCTCTGAGGTCCCTTCCAACCCAGCCAATTCTATGATTCTATGTCACCTTAGCATTTTTTAAGCTAAGCAGCAATCTGATGATCAACCAAGAAATATCAGTGGGGCAGAGAGAACTTGATCTTATTCAACAAAAAACATGCTTTACATCTTCTTTAGGTTTAAGCCATGTGATTACGTTATTTATATGATTTTTAAATAATTGAAGTAAAAATATTTTAGGATACTTTAAAAAAAACAGTAAAACAATGAAATAGTAATTATGATTTTCTGCCCCTAAACCTGAGTTCAGGAAGATATCTTACTACTTCATAGAGATCAGTCATGGAACATAGCCAAACTGAGCAAAATTTCTGCATTTAAAACCCTTTTCCTAATTTTACATTTGTTTTTCATATATTTAATTCTGTACACACATTTTAATCACTTGAGTTCCATAGCACAGTAGTATGTGAATTTGCTACGTGTCTACATTCTCTTCTGCTTATGTCTTCATTATATCCAAAGACTGATTTATTAAATAATTTTTTGAAAGTCTAGTATCTGAAAATTTTTCTTCAATTTTTATGCTTGTATCTGGAGGCCTGTTGATTAGCTCAAATATGGAATAGGCGTAAAGATACCTTTAAATAAAAATACTTTCAATATGTAAAAGTAAAGAGAGAGAGGATGAATGAGAAAGAGACTGAGGGAAAGGGGGTCCTGGATGAGTTCATGGTTGAAAACAATTAAATGTGCCAACCATGGATTTCCCTAAAGCTAGCTTGTGATTACTGATCTCAGGATTTTAATTTTAATTTTTGCAACTTATCGAAGTTTTCACAAAATATTAAAAAATGCTGAAGAGGAATATTGTTGGGAGACACAGTTTGTAGACAAGAACAAGAAAAATTATTTTTCATAGAATCATAGGATCATAGAAAGTTAGGGGTGGAAGGGACCTTGAAAGATCATGGTGTTCAACTCCCCCTGCCAGAGCAGGGTCACCTACAGGAGGTCACACAGGTACATATCCACGTGGGCTTTGAATGTCTGCAGGGAAGGAGATTCCACAACCTCCGTGGGCAGCCTGTGCCAGTGCTCTGTCACCCTCACAGTGAAAAAATTCTTCCTAATATTTATGTGGAACCGCCTGTACTCCAGTTTATAACCATTGTCCTTTGTCCTATTGTTAGTGATCCCTGAAAAAAGCTTGACTCCATCCTCCTGGCACTCACCCCTTATATATTTATAAATATTTATGAGGTCACCCCTCATTCTCCTCTTCTCCAAGCTGTAGAGACCCAGCTCCCTCATTCTTTCCTCATAAGGGAGATGTTCCACTCCCTTCATCATCTTGGTTGCTCTTTGCTGAACTCTTTCAAGCATTTCCCTGTCCTTCTGGAGCTAAGGGGCCCAGAAATGGACACAATATTCCAGATGTGGGCTCACCAGTAGATGGGAAGGAGAACCTCTCTCAACCTACTAACCACCCTCCTTCTAATGCACCCCAGGATGCCATTGGCCTTCTTGGCCGCAAGGGCACATTGTTGGCTCAGGGTCATCCTTCCATCCACCAGTACCCCCAGGACCCTTTCCGCAATACTGCTCTCCAACAGCTCAGTCCCCAGCCTACACTCGTGCCTGGGGTTGTTCTTTCCCAGATGCAAGACTCTACACTTGCCCTTATTCTAATTCACTAAATTTCTCCCTGCCCAACTTTCCTGCCCAGTTCTGTCTAGATCCCTCTGAATGGCAGCACAGCCTTCTGGGGTGTCAACCACTCCTTCCAGTTTTGTGTCATCAGCAAATCTGCTGGTAGTGCACTCTATTCCCTCATCCAGGTCATCAATAAATATTTTGAATAGTACCGGTCCCAGTACTGACCCTTGAGGGACTCCTCTGGAAACAGACTTCCAACTAGACTCCATCTCATTGACTACAACTCTCTGGATTCATCCTTAAACCAGTTCGCAATCCACCTCACTACCTTATCATCGAGGCCAAAAATTTGTATTTCTTGTGTCTTTTGTGTGGTCATCATTGCATATATTATAATTTTTGCAAATTTCAAATTTCTAAATTAATTAAAAGTTAAATACAGAGCAGAAAATCCTTGTTTGTTCTTTACAAAAGACATGTATATTGAGCACGTGCCTTCCAGTCTGCTAATTCTCTCAGAAAAATGATAGGAGTAAGAAATTTTTACCTTATCTCCAATTTCAAATGCTCCTGCACCAATATATACCTGTCACAAAACTGGGAACCAGATAGAGGTCTGCTTGAAATCTATGCAAGTATGTTTCCTTCAGTTAATTTTCTTCATTGACATCTCCAAAACAAAAATGTCATCAATCTTTGTGCCAGAGGAATAAGGAGGTATTTAGGTCTTTCATCATCTTCTGGAGATATCTAAAATAAGAGCCCAGTTGTCCTAAGTGGATGAGAGCCTTAGGGGAGTGAAGACAGATGTTGGGAGCAGATGATTTATGCCCTTTTACACTTTGCTTTGCTTTTGGCTCAATCCTGCTCCTAAGTTATGGGAAGTGAACGTGAATTTAAAGATACCAGATACCAGCCCACAAGAGGAGGACACCTGTCTCTCATGTGTCTGCAGATGGAGCAGCAGACAGATTGTGACAAGGAGCAGCCACATCACTTTAATATTTACAGATATTTCCTGAATCCTGAGGGCATTCTCCTCTTTGGAATTCAACAGCCTTCACTGTTTTGCAGTTTTTTGGCTAGGAAACTAAGGAATACGGGTACTCAGAATTAATAGATTACTGGCAGGGCTAAATCCCTTACCTGTCAAGGTACTTTCATCCAGCTCCTGGCTTAGATCAATGGAACAAAATATTTCCCAAGTTTTATTTACTTTGTATTTCAAGTAATTTCTGAATGTGTGACTGTTAATCTAGAAGGCTGGACTTGTGGAATTAAAGTAGGTAAGTGCATATATCTGCTGATAGCAAAGTACATCACTGGTACAGTATCAGTCAAAAGTACTTCAGCAACATTCATCAGAGCTTAACTCTTATATACCTAAGTAAATTGGAATTCAGGCTAAGTTACACCCAAGAAAGAATTTTGCAAGTTACTTGTCTCAAGAAGCTGGAAAATCTTTGCTTCTCCCCTTGTATTAAAAAGTGTATTAAATAACCCCTAATACTAGAAAGAATTTATCTGCATGGTGAAGGAAGGCACTTTTCCATGTCTTTCTGCAGATCTCCATGTGCTCAGGGTCTATTTCCGTCTTCAGCTGTATAGAGACAGTCAGAAATATATTACATTAGTGAGGCTCCATAGGCATGAAAACAAAAAGAGGTAAGAAACACATTCTATTTTTTAAACTGTGCATTCTCTTCGTAGCTTAAGGTCAGCAGGTACTCTCTTTATATGCACATCATATGAGTCACTAACTACAGCTACAGTTGTATAAGCAGTGGCCAGTGTCTTTATACAATCAAGTGTGACATCCATCCAAAGAAGTACTTGATTCTGTCATTACTGATTTTGCATAGTATTGTGTTGTTTCCCTTCAAGAACACTACTAAAATCCCAGTGGCAGATCCCAGAAATAATATATCCACTTCACACCCTTGCTGCTGCCCTTGCCAATGTCTGATTAAAATGACTGCTGGGTTTTGCTTTTAGTAATGACTTCTGATTGCAGGATCTTGCCACAAGCTGCACCAAATGAACATAAAAATCATCGGACAGCTTATTGGGTACTACATGACTCTTGCTGATGTTGAAATCTCTGGGACAATGAGTGAAATCAAAATTTCTCCCACCCATCTGGTAAACAGCAAAAATAAAGACTAGAAAATAAAAAAATATAAATAGAAAAAAAATAGAGAAAACTAAAAGAAAAAAATAAATTTTATCCAATATATGCCTGTTTCGTTCAGTGCACCATGAACTTTTCAAATTACATTTGTGAAACATTTAATTTGCGAGGAGATGTACTTTCTATCCTTTTATTTTAGCGAATAATGCTTTGTGCCAAAGAGACATCCATTTGCAGGAGGAAAAGTGCACGGGCACAAGCATTCAGGTTACTGAACTTCTTGTGAGTAAGTCTCATCGTTTCCTGTCCCTCTGTTTTTAGGTACTTTTAATATATTTTACAGCAGGCAAGACATGTAAAGAAAAATTTAAAAAGCAAGCAAGCAAATAGCCAAACCCCTGAAACATAGTTCTGATGAATTCAGAAGAGTCTAGTAAGTTGAAATGTTATTCCAAAGAAAATTGAGTTCTGCATTTGCAAAAACTGCTGTGGGCTTATTTTAGTCTACAAATTGCTCTTTCTTAGACTTTATTTTCTGGCAGTATGATTTACAAGAAAAGAATTTTGTGATTATTTTATTACTGGTATACTTGTGCATGTCTCTGAAGTACAAATTGGTTTTCAGTCATAAAAATAAGCTCAAGGCTAAAGAGTGGAGAGTATATTTCTGGGCACAAATGTCTTTTTTGTATGTGTGCACAAATCTTGAGTTTTAGCTGTGAAACTGGAGTGGGAGGTGTGTGTTAATTTTCATTTATTGGAGTGCAACAAATCATTAGCTTTTTTCCTTTGAAACATTTGCCTTTTTTTGTGGTCTTCTATTTAATCATTGGCAGCCAAGCTTTAATGTAGGCTTTGTACTTCTGTTATTGAGTAAAACTCCTACATTGCATCTTTCTCATTAATCACAGCACTTATAAAATGACGAAATAAATCACATCCTTAGAGACTTTCAAACATACAAGATATTTATCATCTGTTTCATGGAATGAATGTGCTGATACCCTGTCTCCTCCAGTGAGGAACATAGGGTGAGAGGGAAAGGAGGATTGTAATAATTTCCTACTGTGTTCATTTAACTTTATGATGGTTCCTCTCAGGAGACCATAATGAAAAGATAAGAGACTAATGATCCATAAATTTAACAGAAACCAGATTGAACAATCTTTCAGTCTGACAAAATTAATTAACATTAAAACATATTCTTGAGATATTCTTCCCAATGATGGTCTATGGGTGTGTGTGTGGGCAATCAAGTCCCAAGAACACTTCTTAACATTTTGAGAGGTTCATTTTTAGACTGCAACTTTAACTTTCCAAAGTTGACTCAGTTCGTCTTTCACAGTCTAAATTTGGTGGTTTTCATTTGTTTATTCTTTGTTTTTCAAAGGTACATATATTACTGATGCTATTCGTAGAATACAAATATTCACACTTCAAACTTGATCTCTTTCTTGTATGTACTACTACCACAACCTACTTAAATGACAAAACTGAGACTTTTTCTTTAATGATTTTTATTCTGATTCTGTCAGGTTATGTTAGCAACATAACCAAGGCCTTTTAATACATCCAAAATGCAATCTGCAAATCAAGCATAGATCCCATATCACATCCCACCCCAGACAGCTTCAATCCATGTATGGAGAAGTTTTTAAGCCCTGTCATCAAATATCTCAATGACTAATATCAGTGTGGAAATCCTTATTAGTGAGTACATGTGTATACATGCAGTCAAGACCTCTGCAAAAACACCTCTAAAGGAGGTTAACATTTCTTCCTTGTAGTGAGTTAGTGGCATATACCAGCTGAAAGCACTCTATTTGCACCATTGAGACAGAGCTGGACAAATACTTATATATTCATCTTCCCACAAATGCAGTCTCTCCCTATCTCGTTATGGACACATCTACATAAAAACAGTGCATCTACCAGGAACATTTACTGAGATTATACCAATGCCTGTGTACAATAAGTAATCATACCAGTATAATCTTTAGCTTAGCTGCTTCAAAATTCTATGGGGCCAGATGAGATCCAGGCAAGAGTATTGAGGAAGCTGGCAAAGGAGCTCATAAAGCCTCTTTCCATCATTTACCAACATTCTTGGTTAACAGGGGAGGTTCCAGATGACTGGAGGCTTTCCAGTGTGGCAGCCATCTACAAGAAGGGCCAGAGGAAGGATCTGGGGAACTACAGACCTGTCAGCCTGGCCTGGAAAAATCTTGAGTGTGCTCACACGACATGTGGAAGACAACCGGGGAATCAGGTCCAGACAGCATGGTTTCATGAAGGGCAGGTCCTGCTTGACCAACTTGGTCTCTTTCTATAAAGTGACCTGCCTGGTGGATGATGGAAGGTTGCGAATATTGTCTACCTGGACTTTAATAAAGCCTTTGACATTGTCTCCCACAGAATTCTCCTAGAAAAGTTGGTAGCTCATGGTATGGATGGGTGTTCTCTGCTGGATAAAAATATGGCTGGATGGCAGAGCCCAGAGAGTTGTGGTGAACAGAATTTAATCACTGGATGGTCACAAGTGGTGCTCCCCAGGGCTTAGTTTAATACTGTCTTGTTTAATATCTTTCTAAACTGCATAAGTGGATTGAGTGTTCCCTAAGTAAAATTGCAGATGACACCAAATTTAGCTAAAATTACTTGAATGGAGGACAGGAAGGCTCTGCATAGGGATCTGGACAGGCTGAATTGATGGGCTGTGCAACACTACAGTCCTGGGGAAGAGTAGCTGGAAAGCTGCTTGTTGGAAGAAGACCTGGTAGTGCTGTTCGACAGCTGGTTGAAAATGAGCTAGAAGTGTGACCAGGTGTCCAAGAAGGCCAACAACTTCCAGGCTTGTATCAGGAAATAGCGTGGCCACCAGAAGAAGGGGAATGGTTGTACTCCTCACTGGTGAGGCTGCACGTCAAATACTGTGTTCACTTGGGCCCCTCACTACAAGAAGGACATTAAGGTACTGAAGAGCTTCCAGAAAAGGGCAACCAAGCTGGTGAAGTGTCTAGAGAATAAGTCCTATAAGGAGTGTCTAAGAGAACTGGGACTGTTTCCTCTGAAGAGGATGCTGAGGGGAGACATTATTGCTCTCTACATCTACTTGAACAGAGGCTGTAGTGAGGTGGGTGTTGGTCTCTTCTCTCAAGTAAGAAGTGATGTGACAAGAGGAAATGGCCTCAAGATGCACCAGGGGAGGTTTAGCTTGGATATGAGGAAAAATTTCTTTACTGAAAGAGTTGTCAGGCATTGGAACAGGCTGCCCATGGAAGTGGAGGAGTCACCATTCCTGGAGATGTTAAAAAAATGTGTAGACATGGCTCTTCAAGACATGCTTTAGTTGGCATGGTGGTTTTAGGTTTACAGTTGGGCTTAATGATATTAAAGGACTTGCCAAACCTTAGTGATTCTAAGATTACAGATTTCACAGACAGGAATTGTGTAGCAATAGGGTTAATGGACTTACTAATGCTAATTTCATTAATTGTTAGGATAGTTTTACTTATGTTGCACAGTTATAGGAAGGTTTTTCTGCTTGCCTTCTGTTTTGCCTACTGTGGGGCATTGCAGACAATATGAAATTCTGGTTCTGTTGTTCCTTTTTGGCCTTGTTTTTCTAAGATTCTAAGAAATAATTTCTATCAGGAAAAAGCAGTTCCATTTTGCTGTGTAAATTCATAGTATTGATATTATACTTGCTCCCCCATTACTTCTTAATGTGACAGCACTCCATATATATGCTGGAAGCAATGTTCTTCATAATCATCTCCTCTTCACTAAAAGTCATTAAGTCTACATTGTCAAATTTTACCTTGATTACAAACATACACATTTTCCATACTGCTAGTACAAAATAAATGCCATGTATTTTTATTTGCAGCTCTAGCCAAAGTGGTTGATATTAAGGAATCATTAAGGAAACCTGAATCCCAGATCATTATTCATCCAACAGTCAAAAAAAGCATCTGTGCATTAGATGCTATTAGCACATGCAGAATGCCAGATATAATGATCCCATTAAATCAAACTTGATTAATAGTTTATAAAGATTGAATTTATGTTATTTCTGGAAGTGCAGTTTATATTACCCTTTTGCAATACTTTTTTTGAAATACTGGTGCAGTGAAGAAGAATCTTAAGGCCTTTCCTTGGCAGGAATATAGCGTTGCATTGATTCTGATGTGCTTCCACCTAGACCAGGGGAGTAGGTCATGTGGAGAAGACTCGATTTCTTCAGCTAACAAGTACAGAAATATGCTTTTATTACCCCTTCCAAAGTTAACTTGTCCTCTGTTCTTATAAAGTTCCTCAAGAGTTCAGCAAAAGTTTCTGTTTTGTCTTTCTGATTGTCAAAAATAGTATCATTATATAATTATGTGTACAGTTTTATGGGTGCTGTATTAATTAATTCAATATAATTGTAGACTTGACTTCATTCCCATTGTAGGGTGGAATGAAAGAACTTCATCGCAAACAGACTTACTCCAATGTTTGTTTTGTTTTGGTTTGGGTTTTGGTTTTGTTTTGATTAGGATTTTTTTTGGTTGTTGTTTTTTGTTAGGATCTTTTCCTGTGTTCCTACAGTATTCCCTAACCCGAAGCTCTTGTTTATGATAAGGGGTTACATTTCCATGGCCACCAAGAATGACTGAGTAATATCCTGATTTTCCTCTGGGCTACAACTGTCATTTTGCTGATGTAGCAATTCAATTGATGACTTTGCTAGGCTTTCTAACACTTTCTTAAGTGTTATGAGTTGCACAGAAAAGGGAAGGACTCAGTGCCCATATTTGCTCTGCCATGCTTACTCAGTTCTACACCCTCCACTGCTCTAGCTACACAGGATAGATCATCTTTAAAGTTTTTTGTTCTTGATGTTAGACTTACTTAGGTAAAAGTTCCCTTTAACTGACTACTGGTGAAGTCTGAGCTCCATTTGTAAGATTTCAATTAAATGTTAAGAAGTCCAGTAAACACTTAAATTACAGGACACACTTCTAATTATTTTCGTGCACTGTAGAAAGAGAAATGAGTATTTCTAAAATTAGCAGCAAGCTTAAAAGTGGGTAAAAATCAGTTGTTTATTAGTGGTTTGTGAAAACATGGTTGAATGAATATATGTATGTTTTTCTTAAATACTAAAATTATTTCATGATGTTCCTAGCAAATATTGTGGTTTGAATTTTTGAGGAAGAGATGTTGGTGGTTTTTACTTGTTTGGTGATTTATTTTGCTTTTCTCTGAAGGCTATGATTGCTTATAGACATTATAATACTTATGAATGGAAGTTGTATATATTAGGTCATGTTAGTGAATATTCTAGGATAGTTAATAAAAGTTTAAGAAATTCTGCTCTGTAGTTCAAATTTCTCTGTTGCATTGATAGTTGTAAGCTATTTTAATGAATTGTGTTTCAGATATGGAATAGACAATCATATGAATAGTCATTTATATGTGTACACATGTACTTGAACATGCATGCATGGCAAGTGTGGGTGGCTTTAAGCTCTTTCTAGACCAAGCATAATATAGTAAACTGGTAAAACTTTTATTAAGTAGCACTATTTCATGTACTGCTCTGAAGGATTAACATTATCAAAGAACTCAGCTCTTCAAATCACAATGGGGAACTTTTTTTACTTTTTTTTCTTTCTTTTCTTTTCTTCTAAGAGCAGAAGGAATTGCAATTCCTGCATTCAGGAAATTATAGCTTATCTATGTTTTGTTCTTTCAAAAGAAATTATTTCCTTTAAGATTAAACAATACACAAAGATTCTTTTCTCATGTTAGAAGATCTTTAACCTCCTACAGCTGAAGGCATCTCTGTGAGTTTTTTGAATTGTAACTTCCTTTCCAAATGTTTAAAAAACTTGTCTTCCAAAAGGCATCACATTTTGTGTTATATCCTGAAAACGTTTTTCCTTGTCTAGCTGTCTGCTAAAGCTTGTTATTTGCCTGAAAAAGTTCATACAAACATTGGATGGACATTCTCATCAAGGGGAAAGATTAACTGTTTCAGCAGTCAACACGCCCCTGACTGTTTAAAGAACAGGCCCTTCAGCAAAACCCTTAGTTTTGCTCATTGAACCACAAAATTAAAGTACCATGGAAGAAATCCAGACATGCAATAATGCCAAAATATGTATCACACGATACTGAAAGGCTTCAAAATTACTGTATTTACACAAGGGTATTACAGACAGAATAAATGAAAATTTTATGGCCTAAGAAAAGAAACACAATTTTATTTAACTAGCATTTTTCTACTGCTCTAAAGCTTTTAATGGGAGCAGAGGGAATTTGCACTCAGTGAAGTAGATCAGTGAAATGATAATTTGTCTTTGAATAGAGTACTTTTATCCCATTAATTTCTGCCATTATGGTGTGAGATAAGATGTAAGCCAGTGACTAACTGAAAATTAAGGCTCCCAAAAAAAGAGGCAACGAAACAAAAGAATAGTTTATGCAGTATTATAGAAAGCCTATGCTAAAATTAATTTTTACTCAACCTTTTGTTGGAGCCACTTTTAACCTCAGTTCTTTATGCACTTAATCATGCCTGCTTCTGCTATATTTAAATATATTAATTTTACTCACTGGATCTCTTTTTAAGGATATTTGATTAAAATCCTTCCTTTTTGCATTAAAGAGGAGAAAAAGAGCATTGTGGGGAGATATGTCTTAGGTGAATGCACAGCATTGAAAGCCTTCCTTAAGAATACATTGCAAATGAAGGAATCATTTAGTGTATTACAGATGAATCATAAGAGAATATTTTAACTGGTGTTATTTGCAAAATCAGCCTGGCATTGTATACTGACTGCTACTCTCCTTTTTCAAACAAGAGTAATCTGAGAAGTTTTCAAAGTATATTTCAGCATAACATGAAAAAAGGAAAGGATCGTAGACATGTTGTCAGAAAGAATCTCCAGAGTTCAAGACATTTCATTCAATCCATTGCACTGAAGATGGGTCATGTGAAACTACCATATGCTTGTCTAATCTGTTCTTAAGAACAGTGAAGAATGGTTCATCACATCCTTGGGTAGCCTGCTGAAGTGCCTCATTACTCATTAGGACATTTTCACTGCTCTAAACCTAAAATCTTTGATGATTTCTTCTTGCCCCTCCCCCTATGTATGTGAAGAACAAATGTTCATCTCCCGTTTTAAAATGGCTTTTTAGTAATGGAAGACATTTTTTTCTACTAGCTAGCTGATTTTTTTTTTTTTTACTAAATACACCTACTTTTTCTTCTAAGCCATGTTTTCTAAAGCCATTTGCAACTCCATATTTTTTCCTGTTCTCCTCTCTGAACTCTGCATCTTGCCAGGATCATTTTTAAGAGGAAGGAATCAAAAATGAGCCTGATTTCTCCAACAAGGGATCCCATACTACCAGTAAACTACCAGGGCAAAAATATCTACTTCTCTTGTCCTATGCTGGGCCTTCTAGCACACATTCTGAAGTGGCATCTGTCTTTACACAGCTGGTGACTTTATAGTATACCTCTGATTTTTTTGTGCCCTGGCTGATTTTTCCCCAAAATGTTCATTCAGCTGTTTTGTGGCTGTTATCTTCCTTGAGGACTTTCTGCTCATCTTTTAGAATGCATCTTTTTCAACAATCTTGTTAAGACTGGCTAAAATTGATCACTACCTATCCTTTAAAAAAGGGGAGAGCTATGCTTTACTCATCCTTTGAAGGTCATAACTAAATCTTTCCATCTGAGAAGCTGAACAAATTGAGTCTGAGTTTTTGAAGCTCCATCTTGGCTGTTGGCCACAATTCCACCAACAGATTGTCATTGCTTTACTTATTTATGTAGTCTGGAAGGTCAAGGCACTATATAAGGACTCCAGGCTCTGCTGTAATGGAAACACCGGGGAAAATAAAGTACTGTAGAATTGACTGTGACAAGAATAAATTAGGTTTCCCAGTTCTTTGTTCTTTAGATTCCTTCAGGATTGCTCTTGACTGGTACCCAAAAAATTCATTCATAGAGAGTGTTCATTATTCATGGATGCTTTAGGCAGAATTTCCATTTGCTCACCAGATCTTCCCACTGAGACTGTTAGTTAGCTAAAATACACGATAGCATCATCTGCCTCCTCACATTGCAAGAGGATGAGATTTCATGTTCACTGGCAGAAAAAGTGATGGTAGACTTAAGTTCATGGCAGAACTGAGTACTAGGAGCTATATCTGCTTCTGTCAGGTTAATGCACTTTCTTGCTTGCAGTCAGAAGGTAAAACATAAGACACATTCCTGTCCTCTCCTCAGACATATACTCCTTTTTCCTCTGCTGGACCTGCCTTTTGGTCTAGTTTTGCAAATTGATGAGCTCACTACATGTATCTTCCTTTTTTCTAGTGGAGACTGCAGCTTAAGCAGGAGCCAGAAGACTGTTTAAAATTTATAATAAAATGTTTGATCATTTGCTGAAATGATAATCAGGACATGTTAGTAGCACTAATGTTTATTATCACTAAAGTCAAGTCAAATCTGCTTTTAAAAAAAAAATTAATATTTCAATAATTTTCTGAATCTGGACTATATTTCAGTTGGGAATTCCTGAGACGTTACCAAGCTAAAAATATATCTAAGGGTCCCAGAGCTGATGGGAAAGCTTAATACTGCTACAAGGATCATAGACCACTCAAATCTATAGAGTTTATTGAGTAAAATCCAGAGCAGACTTTTCTGGAAAAGTGTGACTGTGCAGTTACAATTTTACTTGTATCACTGGATGCCAAGAGGTTAAACCTATGATATGGATTTTATAGGTAAATATGTTTGTGAGTGGCATCAACTTTAAATGAATAACAAGTTTTTTCTGAAGGAAGAGAAAGATTATGAAATTATTAATACAATCTTGGAAAGGGGTTTGTTTTGTTTTGTTTCTCTCCAATAGTTAGTAAATATCTTCATGATGTGTAGTTTCTGGAAAAAAAAACTGAATGAAAACTAGGGAAGAAAAGAGAATTAATTTTTATTTTCCTAGTAGTAAAGAGAGTAATAATATAATGCCAAATTCAGTAATCTTCCATGAGAGGTTTTCAAATAGTAGGGAATCTCCTATATCACTTCAGTTAATGAGGGGTGCATTATAACTACTTTTCTCTAAAAATACCTGCTAATTTCATTTTCATTGTAGACCTGTAATTAAATGTCTTTAAAAAGTGAATCTCTCATTGAAGAAATAGGAAGGAATCTTATGGGGTTTTTTGAGTTATTTTGTTGGGTTTTTGTTTTGTTTTTTTTTTTTTTTTTAATGAGAAAAGAACATTAGCCTTATTAAATGCTTTGCACTGAATTTCAAAGCACTTTACAAATTACCCTACTATTAGGATAATTCTTATATTCAGTATTAATTGCCTGGAAATCAGAACTCTCTGGAAAAGAAAGCAAGGGGAGAGGTTCAAGGCAAAGACATTATATTGCAGAATCTTGTGATGCAAAGCAGGGAGTAGTGTGAAATTTTTTGTGGGGAGTAGCATGCATGGTTTGCTGGAGTTAAACTAACACAAAAAGGCAGAGTTCATAGGCTGTTTTTTCTATGACATAAAATTTGGTACTTTGCTCAGGCTCTCTGATACTGCTTGGTCTTTCTGATCCTCACATATGTTTGAGAGAAGGAGAGTCACCGTAGCAGGACATTTATCTGTAAAGATGCTAAGTGTTCTTTTCATACATAGACATGCCCACTGGGGAACTTTTAACCCAAACTGAATAAGGTGTATTTTTTAACTATGTAGTCTCCATCCTTAGACATGTAGAAATCCCAGCTGGGCATGGCTCTGAGCAATCTGCTCTAGCTGACCCTGATTTAAGCAGGATGTTGGACTAGCCAATCTTAAGAGACATTTTTCAAAATTCAACAGTTCTTTGATTGGTTCTCTGATTCTATAGATAGAAGATTTTTACATTTTTTTCCATATGAAAAACATTTCCCTCTGATTTAGTTTAATAAATTAATAATACTTTAAAAAGAAGAAAGAAGATCCTTAACTTCCTAAAGAAATAAAGAAAAAAATTTGGACAAACCTATCTCACAGCTAATCTTATTATATTCAAAGCTCTTGTTTTCTCTAGCTCACAATATTATTCATACAAATATTTCATGCAGCATCTTAGTGTTCATACATTCTACTTCGTCATCTTTTCTTATAAAGATTTAAAAGTGCAAAAAAACTAGACTTAATGGGATTGGTCTAAAATATATCTGCTGTGAATGGTTCAGCAGTCACAAAAGTCTTCTCCAGATTTTTGAGAAATGTGGGGCAAGTCCTTCTATGCTTTATATGTTACCCTGGCAGCCACAGGATGAACTGGTTCTTATTCCAATCTTAAAACTAAGATATGTGGTCTTTGAGCTAGTTTCTGGCTGTTGTTTTTGCTTGTTTGCTTATTTATTTACTTATTTCTTTTTTGTTTTCCTTTTTAAAAAAATGTTTCTATCTCTCTAGAAGTATGGTTGGTCATTTACCTATTGTTATTTGACTTTGGTTTTACTTGCTGTTGCCTCTGGAATATAAATTTGGAGCAGACAGAGAAAATGAGTTTCACTTAACTGTAGAAAAGATATTTAGATGCCTAAAGGAGCTTTCTGATGTCCTCTTAGGTAATGTTCTGGCATCCAGTTCTTGATCTAGCAAGGGGCAGAAAACTCCTGAGTCAACACATGAGCTCTGTTAGCCCTGTAAAGGTTCCTTAGATGCAAACATTTCACTGTAAGAAATCAGAATGCTAATATCCATTACTAATGCTAATTATCCACTTTTTGTTAGTTTATAGAACTACAATCATGTTTACCTCTTGACCTTAGCCTTTTAAAACATTTTTCTTTAAGCTTTTCTGTGTCATTTTGAATGTCTCTATTTTGTGTCCTGTAAATATAAAATGTCTTTCAAAAGATATGCAAGTAAGGTATGTACACTCAAGTAACAGGTCAAAAATTTCATGCAGTGAAGGTCTGAGTAACTGTTTCTGAAAAGTATCATATCTAGCTGACACCAGACACTTTAGAACAGGACCTTCCTTCATCATGCTGTGCTGTGCTGAATTAGTTTAAGCTAGAACAGTCAGACCCCTTAATTTAGATGACAAAATACACATAAACATGGAAGCGTAAACATTTTATTACCTAAGTTACTAGCATGAAGCCTGTATGAATTTAGAACTAAATCAGGACCTAAGTATCCTGGCTCAATTTCCACCCTCCCCAGCTTTTCCACTGCTGGCAGGGAGCAGAGCTTTGATTCACAGCGTCTCGTGGGCTGTGTCTGTGGCTTTCAACAGCACAGCACATTTTTGGTGAGCTGGTGGGAAAACTGCATCTGATCCTGTAATAAGGGGACTGCAAAAGCTTCAAAGCTTTCACTAGACAGAAAATGAGCTCGGTGCTAATGGAAAAAAAAAAAAAAAAAAAAAAAAAAAGGGAAAAAAAAGGTGTAAAAATGGTCTAGATGAGACTCTTAGGAAGGAAGTAGACTCTTTTCAAAGTTTGGGTGTGGAAGGTGTGATCCTGTGGAAGGTAAAGCTTTTTGATGGGTTTTTGAAGCAACTTTTATAAAATTTATTTCCAGTGTCTCTCAGGACCAGCCCTAAATCTGAAATGAAGGGAAATCAAAGATAGCATTCCATATTCTCAGTCAGAGCTGTAGTAAAGACATTTTTCTGTAAATTATCAAAGTTAAAGAGATGAAACAAAGTAAAGAAAGTTTGAACCAAGGAACAGGAGAAATGAGATTTTTTAGTTTCTAACCTCAATAGGACTAATGGGCAGACCAGCCCTTGTGAAAAGCAACCAGAGTTGCTGTCCCTTATACTGACCGGCATGAAATTTGTTCATATATGTTCTACATAGTATTTTACAAGAATTACATTTATTAGAGCACCAAGGTAATCATTAAAAAAAAAAAAAAAGTCAATGAGATAAAAGTGAGCACAGATGGAGTAAAATAGCAAAGTTAACAGTGAGATTTTACCCCAGATTTGCTGGGGGAGTAGATGCTGACCCTACTGTAAGCTCCTGTGTTGCCTAAAGCTCCAGAGTGCAGAAGACAGCAAAACAGCTCTGATCTGGAGCTCCCCTGCTGCAGCTTCATACATCATCCCTGTCTGAACCACACTGAGTATTTGAATGGACCAGGTTAACACCTGTACAGAACAACTGCCAGATTTTTTGTTGTGTTAAGCCCTGGCCATCTGGCGGTGGCTGGGACCTGTTTCTAGACCACTTGTCTTTACAGAGATTTAGCCTAGCTCCTGGCCACCTTCTTGCATTCTTTTTAAGTCAGTGAACCTTTTTAAGAGATACCATAGAGGCACAGCAGTCTCTGTGGCAAAATCAGCTTATTACTGTTACACAGAGTCGAATGGGTTTGCTTTTTAACATGACATGTTTAAACAGAAGTAAAACTTAAGGGTGGAAATGCTTTCTGTAGTATAAATTACCAACAGCTGAAACAGTAGATTTTTTTTTCAGTATTTATGTATCTCCATACCTGGATGCTTGGGTAGTTTATGCTCATGTTTTTCTACCTTCACTAAGATTTTCTGGTATCTCCACATCACAGTTTTAGAGGACACAGCAAAGTTTGTCAGTGTCTTCTTTTATTTGGATTTTGAGAAAAAACTGTAAAAGTTATATGAAAATCAACCCAATCTAGATTTGGCTTTAAAAATCTAGAAATGCTAAATATTTCATCAAGCTTTGAAAACCTTTGCTGATTTTAGATGTTGCCTTGTCTTAGAAGTAAAGAAATAGTAAACTTACCTCAGACCTTCTTTTTACAGAATATAATTTGAGGTTAGCTCTCTGTGCAGTGTGTTTTCTTTGATTTTGAGGGCAACCAGGCTGGTGAAGGGACTCGAGCACAGGCCCTATGAGGAGAGGCTGAGAGAGCTGGGGCTGTTCAGCCTGGAGAAGAGGAGGCTCAGGGGAGACCTCATTGCTGTCTACAACTACCTGAAAGGAGGCTGTAGCGAGGTGGGAACTGGACTCTTTTCACAGACGACCTTCAACAAGACAAGAGGACACAGTCTTAAGTTGTGCCAGGGGAGGTTTAGGTTAGCTATTAGAAAGAATTTCTTCACGGAGAGGGTGATTAGGCTATGGAATGGACTGCCCGGTGAGGTGGTAGATTCTCCGTCCCTGGAGACATTTAGAAAAAGACTGGACGTGGCACTCAGTGCCATGGTCTAGCAACTGCTCCGGTGGGTCAAGGGTTGGACTAGATGATCTCTGAGGTCCCTTCCAACCCGGCTAATTCTATGATTCTATGATTCTATGATTCTATGATTTATAACAAAAAGATCTGTAACAAAACTAATAGGTTAAGAGGGAGATAAAAATATAACTGTGCAACTTTGCCAAGAAAATTTCCTGAATAAATAAAATATTTAAATAATTTAATCAATTTCACATGATTGGGATAAAGTTTAGGGATTTTAGTAAATCATAGCAATGGATGTAATTTTTCTTTAATTCAAGGAATGCTGTAAAAGCATGTCCCAGAATGGGCTAATGTGTTGATCTGCCTGAGGGGTGGAAGGCTCTACAGATGGATGTGGACAGGCTGGATTGATGGACTGAGGCCAATTTAATGAGGTGCAACAAGGCAAAGTATCAGGTCTTGCACTTAGGTCACATCAACCTCAGGCAGTGCTATATGCTTGGGGAAGACTGGTTGGAGGGAAAGACTGGCCAGAAAGGTGCCAAGGAGAGAAAGACCCGGTGTTGGCTGTCAGCCAGAAGAAGATGAGCCAGCAGTGCCTCCAGATGGCTAAGAAGGTCAATGGCATCCTGGCTTGTATCAGAAATTGTGTGGCCAGCAGGACTTGGGAAGTGATCGTGCCCCTGTATTCGGCAGTGGTGAGTACAGTACCTGGAGTAGTGTTCAGTTTTGGCCCCTCACTACAAGAAGGACATAGAGATGCTGAAGCAAGTCCAGAGAAGGGCAACAGAGCTGGTGAAGGGTCTGGAGAACAAGTAGGAGGAGCAACTGAGGGAACTGATGTTGTTTAGTCTGGAAGAAAGGAGGCTTCATGGAGATCTCCTCTATAGCTCTACAGCTCTCCTCTAGAGCTTAGGGGAGACCTTCACCTTCTACTGCTACCTGAAAGGAGGCTGTAGTGAGGCAGGTGTTGGTGATTTAAGTGATTCAAAAGGAAATAGCCTCAACTTGAGCTAGGGGAGGTTTAAATTGTATATGAGAAGAAAATTCTTTACTGAAAGGTTTATCAAATACTGGAACAGACTTCCTAGGGAGGTCATGGCAATCACCATCCCTGGAGGTATGTAAAAGAAGTGTAGACGTGATGCTTAGAGACATGGTTTAGTGAGGGACTTGGCATTGCTGTGGGTTAGCACTGAGACTTGGTAGAGTTAGGTTGATTGTTTGACTTGATGATCTTAAAGATATTTTCCAAACAAAGCGATTCTCTGATTCTATGATTCTAAAGTACACTTGTAACATATAAATTATACAAAGGGTGGTTGCTACCCAAAGGAGTGATTTAAAAAAAAGTAATTTTATATCTGTGCTCAAAAGAAAGATTTTGGCACCTGAGTCAATCCTTTTCCTCCCACAGTGACACAGATAAAGAACCCTTTATTCCCGATGTTCAATACTTTGGTTATCCTGAAACATAAATTGAGGCATCTGGCTACAACAGACATTGTATTGGGTAGTTTTTATTCTTCCTACAGGGCCGCAGAGTCCCTTCAGGTCTGCATGGCTAACTTCTGGGCACTGCAGTACTGAAATCACAGTGGCCAAGTTTGTCCCTGGGGTTAACTTCCAGTTTCTAGCTTGATCTATTTATTTGTGTGAAAGCTGAGCACTTGAATAAGATTTTATCTACATCTAACACCTCAGGCTGAGATCAGGTTAAGCCCATTCCATAGCAAAAGAAAAAGATGTGGGCAACGTGGCTTATATCATAATATAACAGTAGCAAAACAACATAAAGAAGGTCATCTTGGGAGGATCGTCTTTCTTTCCTTAACTATGAAGTTGTGGGGAATGGAGGACAACAGCCCTGGCTCACTCAGTGAACTCTCTTGATTCAGATAGGAAAAGGAAGGATTGGGGGAACATTATCAGTCTGCTAGTATGACATGATCATGGATTCTTAAGAGCAACAGCTAGACTTCTTCTCTGGGGAAGTACCTGCACATGATTTCAGTCACAATTTGAACACAATTTTCTCAACTTAGATGCTCACTGCTCTGTTACTGGGAAAGTAGAAAATCATGAACTGACCTAATCACTCAGCCATGGATGAAAAATTACAGCTTGAGTCTGATGGGGAGAGAGGAAGTTTTGCTCTGCCCAAACCAAATTATAAAGCCCAGTTCTGGTGTCATATGAGTCTTACAATGGACAGAAGAGCTATACCATTCTAATGTTTTTCACAACATCAAATGCATGCCAGAAGTTTTGATACACATCAGGTGCAGGATCGACAGGTTTCATAATTTCCACTATGATCTCAGTCCTCATTCATAATAGGAATATTTGTTACAGGTAGCCTGTACCAAGAGAGGAGCAGAGATAAATTCTCTTCTTGATGAATTGTCTTTTCCTATTTATATCAATCAGACACAGTGCTAATAACCTGCCCTTTTGTTCCCTCTTTCATATGATCCTCTGAGCTTCAAGGGGAACCAGGGTAGAGTCTTTCTGTGAAGCAGAGATTTATTTAGTAGAACATTTATGAAATCTGGGAAACAAATACCAAAATTACTCAAGCAATTAACCTGACAATCAGCAATTTCTTCCAGCATATGTTCTCTCACTCCTTGGAAGAGCCGGGTGCATTTCTCTCAAGGTCCTTACTGTATGGAGTTCAGACTAATCCAAATGTTCCAATATGTGGCTTTCTAATAGTAATTCCTACTGTATAGCTTGATGCATGAAGAGATTTTTTTGGCTGTCTAATTGCAGAGGGTTCTTTTATAATTTAACTAAATATATGACTAAGCATAAAAAGTAGCAATCTAATTATAGATAGACCAACAAAAATAAATATGATTTATTTCCATACCTCACAATAAAAAACATTTTTTTACATGTTTATAATTTTCACCAAAATTTTTGGGCATCTCTCTGTCAGTGGCTAAGGCATAAGTTTAAGCCAACATCACCAAGGTTTGGCCCTATTGTTCTGTAAATCGAAGGGTACTTTTTCTTTTCTTTATCCTGCAGATAAAGTCTGCCTTCTGTCGTCTGCAAATGAGTGTCTAGTGAAGGTATTTTTGGAAAAGGTTTGGCCTTGGAGTCTAAATTATGAGCAGACTAGAATAAAGCTTAGACTACAGTAAGTGCTAGGGTATAAGAAGAGTTAAAAATACTTTTAAGTTCCAGCTGTAGTGGTAAAATTGATGGGTTTTCTCTGTTTCATTTACCAAAAAACTTTGCTCCCTAAATGAAAATACTATTGGACTGCTATTACCAAATTATTGATAAATCTGAATTAAAACACCTGTATTTCCAACAGTTTTTTCTATACAGTGGCAAATGCCTGCTTCCAGCAAGACCTTGAGTTGGGTTATGTTTCTTGAAGACACTGTTTACTTCCAAGTCAACAGGCGCAGTAATCATAAGACACATTAAAATGTCATAATGATGCTTCATAACCAGCCATCATCACCATTAGCACATTGTTATTACATTGTGTGTATGCACAGATCCACTCATATATCTGCCAAACTCGACACATCATCCTATCACCTTCAGTTGTTATGAATTATTTGAGAGATGATCTGTTTGGAGAATGAGAGAATGAGAATGATGTCCTTTCCCCGGTTGTCCTTTTTCTTTTCCTTTTCCTTTTTTTTTTTTTTTTTTTTTTTTCTTGTGTGTGCTTTTGATATGTAGAATTTATGGAATTATATTCTGAAAATGATCTGAAAAATTCCAGTGATATATATATAACTTCCCTGAGTCATGTAAGCTTGCTAGAGCTGAACAGTCTAAAAATACTTTTATCAGTGTTCTTCGAATTGCATTAAATTAAATTCAAAATTGCATTTCAAATTGCAAAAAATATTCAACAAACAAGTGCTCTTAATCAGGGGAACAATGAAACAATATGTGACATTACAGTAAGCAATCATGCTGCATAGTCAGCAATCCAGATTGTTTTGATTGCCAGATATGTGTGAAAGCTAAAATTACCTAGATGGGATGATGAATTAAATATGGGAAAGCCAGCATTTTGCGTGGGAAAAATCTTAATCCTCTATTTCAATCTTCAATTCCAATGCTTTCTTTAAGTCCAGAATTAGCACCTTTCTGCACTGTCAGAAGTTGCATACATTTAGAAGGATATTCCTCTTGAATTGCTTTATCACAGGTTGCCTTTTACAATTCTCTCTATTGTGAAACCCCTCAGACCCCATATAGTTCTCATTGCAGTTCACATTGCAGTGCTTGAGAGGATTTTATTGTCAGTCAGATCTCTTTCTGTTTACTTTCTCTTGCCAAAAAATATTGCTGAAAATCTCACCTCAGATGCCCTCTTCCCACCCTCTGCCCCTAACCCTCCTTTTTTTTTATTTTCTGTGAGGATCCTAAATAAAGATATTAAATTCTGTGCATGTTGGAACTGTTACTTGTCTGTTCTTTTCTGCATTCAGTCTTCTGTAGAAAAATCTGCTTTTATCCATATCTCCTGTGTAACCCAAATATACACAAAGGGTATTTTTTTAGTATTTCAAGAAATATTAAATGACAGTAAAATCTGAACTGAAGAAGAATTTGGTCTCAAATGTTTCTATTTTCTGATCTAAATCTAGTTTTAAGATTAATAATTTGTACTAGGCTTTTCACTCAGGTGGTCCCATGTTCATACCAAGGTATGACAAGAGAGTAAGCTCTTGCATTTACATTTGAAACTACTGTGTACTGTGTAAGTCTCTTGCTCTTCTATTGACTGGTTTTGCCTTTGTGCATTTTAACGTTCTCCACTCTTTTTGGGTCTTTCAAACAATTTTCCATCTCTCCTCTTCAAGTACTTGCATTTGCAATGGTGTAACTAGAAAAGACTAAAGAAGTCTCATATCTTTAGAATCCAGAATTTTACAGGAAAGTAGAAGTGATCAAATATTAAGGAAAAAAAAAAAAAGACAAATAAGGAATCTCCTCTGCTGGTGTAACCTAGAAGTCCTAGAGGTACCGAACTATAAAACAGTCTTTCCCAAGCTTCCTGTTCAGTTGTTCACAGAAAGTCTGCACCAGTTTTTATAGAAATTAAGTAGCAATGGATAATATTTTCCTATTTTCTATGGGAAAAGATGAGAAATATGTGAGAAGTATGAAGATATAATTTAGAGTATAGCTGTGTAATTTTAATCTAGAACAGAATATTTCTGAAAAAAACCTGAAAATTTAATATGGTACTATTAACAGAGGCCAAGTTTATTTAGATCATGCTTAAAATATTTTAATAAAATACTGGGGAGTTATTCACATGAAAAGGCTTTATTCCAGTGCTTATTTGTCATATGCTAGAAAACCCTGACATCAGAGGTTTTGGGTTTTTTTGCACTGCAAATTTTTTGCACTGCAATTCTCTGTGGTTTATAATTTTCCACACAAAAAAAAGCATGATATAGGCATGGTTTGCTGATTGTTCTTGTTTTTTGTTGGTGTTTTGTTGCTTTTTTTTTTAAGACATGAAATCTTTTAGTGGAAAAAAAAAACCCAACAGGAAAAGGCAAAGGGCTGTCTTTCTAAAATTCTCACTTCTCTATTCATCTTAAGTGATGTAGTATTAGAATACCTGGCCCCTCAATATTCTGTAGGATATTCTTCACCTGTTTAAAATGGAATTTGAAAATTATTGTTATCTTAGGCAGACTGGAACAATAACTATTAAAAATACCTGAGAAAACAAGACAAAACAGGAACAGAAGCTACCTGGCTGAGTGGCAATTAGTTCAATTTCAGGCTGTGGGGAAAGTGAGCAGTCATGGGAGTGCCTGCTCCCATGATGGGTTCCTAGATCTAGTAACATGGATATCACTTACAATGTTGAGGTATTCTTGGATACATGAAAAGAACATGTTCTATTGATGTGAATAATTAGTGTGAAATTGTTAATTGTTGTGAACAATATATATGTGCATAACAATGCCATTCAGTCTCTTGAAGAAGAAATCACTGGCATGACATTAGGAAGAGCTACTGGATTCACTCTGTGCGTCTATTACTCGAATGCCATTTAAAGCAGATGCATTTTGCATTGTAATCAGAGAGTAATTAGGCTCAGTAATGAATACAGAATAGCGTAACAACTTTCTCTCATGAGCCTCATCAGCCATGGTGTTTCTTCTCAGCACAGCTGCCATGATCAAGAACAGAAAGGAATAGTTATTGTGATGTATCAGTCAAGCATTCTTGTTGCCATGAAGTCTCAAAGTCAACAATACACAGAGTCTGAATTGGATTTAAACTCCAAGATTTTATTTATTTTTTTCAGACAAATACAGTATTTGTCTGAAATACAAAACTTTAAAATCCTGCTGTAGTTCATTGCTTCTTGTTGCAGTGAGGTATGTGTTTATGTTTCTCAGTAGTGGGAGCTCACAGAAGCAATGAAATTTAGAATGGGAATTGAAAATGGTCCATTGAAATGGAAGAAAAATAGCTTTAGGAAGAAGTAAAAATGATGAGCATGCACACTCTTAGCAGTGTAAAACTGCTAAGCTGACAGTAAAACTAGTTATCACAGTTATCACACTTGTTTATGACAACATGATTGATGCAGCAAGAATATTTAGGATTTAGTCCTGGTCTTTGCTCAGTTTACAGAGGTTATGTCATTCCTGGCTATCATCACACAACCTCCCTCTCCTGAAATAGTTTGAAATGGTGTCATAAAAGACACACAAAGGACATAGAGGTGCTGTAACAGATTGGGAATACTGTATGTTTCAGCATTATTTAGGAACAGTTAAAGCAGGAGCATCTGCATGTAAGTAGAAGGGCAGAAGGTGATCAGGTGCTCTCAGAGTACCTGAGACAGTGTTAATCTTTTGTGGACATAATGGTAAATGACTGTAATACTGCAAGGGTCTTCTAAAGTATTTGAGCTCAAAAAATTTATTGCTGTAAAAACCTAATGAGCTTCATGGTCTCCAGAAGTATTTAAGCTGAAGTCTCCTGGAAGCATAAATTCTGTAGAAGCACAGGAAAATGCCTGGTCTGTTGTAATGATTGCAATTCTTTAAGCTGTGGTTAGACCAAAAACCTCAACCTAACTGCACACTTGCTTAAACAAGACATTGGCTGAAATTTATCTTTTGTTCTGACATTCTGCTTGCATGTTGGTGACTATACAGAATATAATTTCATGAAATAAAAATACAGTCTCTGTTTATTTTATGCACTGAATTTAAATACTGAAATCAAGATGAAAATGTTCACTACCTCTGTTTAAACTACTTGTGTGGGGATTTTTCTCTCTGCTTCCAGCTTTTACTTGTGTGGTTTTTAATATAAAGTGGGAATTTCTTCCTTGCTGCATTGCTTTCTTTTTCCTTCTCAATTTGCCTACTTTTTCTCTGCTGCTTGTTTAAATTCAAGCTAGAGCTGAGCTATAATAGATCTCACACTGAAGTGACTAACTGCACCACTTTGACTAAGTGATAATGACAAAGATTACCGAGTGCCAATAAGTTTTGTTCCTATTTGACTTATGGTTCTTTCTCCAGCCAGGCAGTGTGAAGGAGCCATCATGTTATAGAGAATGAGGTCCAATGAGTTTTTTAAAACTTAAATCCAATACATTTCAGCATACGTTGGTCAGTCTGCTGTCAATGCTTGTCATTTAGCTCAAATCCCCACCATATGCTTTTTCTTTTTGGTGCCTTTTATGGTTATTTTACCATTACACTTTGAAAGATATTATAATAGTTTCCTTTATGGACAAAGAAATGCTCTAAAGCTGAGTTCATCATGTCCTGAAACTGTTCCAGTCTGAAAAATGTCCTGTCACAGTTCTGACAGTTAAATGCATTTTTTTTGTAACTCCTAGGTTCAGTTCTTTGATTATTATCACAGAAAGAAGTTTGCGGCATCTGTTTCTTTTTATTTATTTATTTTAATATTTAAAAGTCAAGACCGCTCTTCTGTTTGTCTGCATTTTGTTAGTGCCCATTAAGTCATGTATGATTATAGGGGACCTCTAGCATAGCTGAGGTGTATGGATGGATAATTGTAACAGGGTGAAAACATGCATATGAATTCCATCCTATTGATGCATGCAATGTAATGGCTGTTGGGACTCAGGAGGATTTTATTCCTGGTTTGTTAGTGGTCTATTAAAAGGCTAGGAACAGCTTTTTCATGTCTTGTGTTTCCCCTTCTGAAGACCAGAGCTAGCACTATTTATCTTCTTCCTAAAGCACTTCAATATCTGCTGAGGAAAAGTGCTATATAGACGCCTGCTGTTAGTAATAGTCATATAAAAGGTACAAACTAAAACAAAAATAAAAAACCCCCAAACAACGTAACTAAAACCAGTCAGGTTTTTTTGGGCCTGCCTGACTTCATAGAAAAGTTAAGGAGGCTATCAAAAGGTAAGGTCAGAACTATAGCAAATTGAAAGCATGTCCAAAGGAGAAGGAAAAGGAAACTTACAAAACACAGCAGCTTGAGCTTAGAGACAAATTCTCAAGTTTAGAACAGAATTTGGAGAGTAGCTTGCAGAGAATGCAAGAGTTGATAGTAAGAAGTTGCTTCTCTCTTTACCAGATCTGGGAAGACAAACAGAAAATTTGATGACCAGGGCATGGAAAAAGTACTCAGGGATGAACAAGACTTAACAGTGGAACAGATTTTTGTATTAATTTGCTGAGGACTTTGATAATTCCCACTTTCTCCCTGTTCTTCACAGCAGAGGAATCAGATGAGTTAGATGAATTTGTTGGGAATACACAGGAGGAGTTAGACCAAACGCAGAAGTTATGTAATTTATGAGAGTTTAACAAGTGAAGGGTGAAAAAAAGGAAAAGTGAAAAACAAATGTTGCAAACATGATCACTTATCATAACCGGGCTGATACCCAGCCATATTCTGAGCAATGGTTACTTAGGAAAAATTCTCCCCTGATTTTATTGCTGATATTATATTGTGTGGAATATATCTCTGGTCAGTTCAAGAATATATCTCTGCCTGTGTCTGCTGTCATCTCTTTCCTGTCTCCAGGCTTATTGTGGGTGCAGAATGAGAAACAGAAAGCCTTGGCACTGTGAAAAAAATGTTCAGCAACAGGCAAAACATCATTGTATTATCAATTGGGAATGGAACAGAAAAGAAAGAATAGAATAGGATAGAATAGAATAGAATGGCTTAGGTTGGAAGGGACCTTAAAGATCATCTACTTTAACCTCCCTGACATGGTCCAGCAGGCATCTCATCTAGACAAGGTTGCTCACAGCCTCATCCAACCTAGCCTTGAATGCTTTCGGAGAAGGGACATCCACAACTTCCCTGGGCAACCTCTTCCAGAGCCTCATCCTAAAGAACTTCCCATCCAGTCTAAACTCCTTAAAAATACAATATTCTACTTGGAAGTGACCTACACTGAAAACCTTGTCCACCTGCCAACCGTCTTGGTCACATATCTAAACCATAACAAGACATGGGCTGGTATGAAGAAAATAAACTCCATCCCAGCAAGACCCAGTATATTATGGAAAGTGTTTCATGAGATGAGAACTCTTCAGTTTGGAAAACAGCTAAGGGAGGATATGATAGAGTATCATGTAGAAATGCACCAGGGAACAACTATCCCTTTTTTCTCACAACAATAGTTCAGTGGAGCATCAGATGAAAGGGTCAGGCTGCAGGTATAAATCAAAAAAAAGGAAGTGCTCTTTCACACAGCATGCAGGAAAAGTCTGGAACTCATCACCAGAGGCTCCTGTGGAGGCTTTCTGTGTAAATGGGTTTGAAAACCTCTTTGACAGATTCACAGAAGAAGAATCAATCAAAAGCTATCAAACAGGATGCAGATACAGCTTTTAGCTGAAGAAAATATATGGCAAACTACTGGAAACTAGGAAAGCAGTGAAGATAGAAATCTTTGCTTCAGCTATTCTTAAGATCTCTCAGCACATATTGAATACAGACCTCCTTCAGAAATATCATACAGGCTACATGGACTTTTGCTCAAACGCTTTATGTTTCCTTTGTTGCCCTTATGTTTATTTTCTTATTAATAGACTGCAATTCATCTCAGGCTATAATTTTCCAGGAGTACACTTTGATTATAGGAGGCCATGGAAGGTAGAAAACAGGATTTCCTGACAAAGATGAATAACTGAAAAATTTAAGATGTTTACCATCTCCTCCATTGATTTGTGTTAGGTATTCAAAACTAGTTTCTTCCCCAGCAGGTGATTTCCATTTGGAAACTTCCCTGTTGACCTCTGTTTTCTTTTCTTTTCTTGTTTAAAACATTTTTACACCTTTTCTTCCCCTCTAAGTTCACAAGTCTAATTTCTTCCCCAGAGGGTGTTCACAGTTTTTTTTTCAAAGCCTTCATTCCTTATCTGGAGTCTGTGATGTTCCTTGACAGCATTCACACCTCCTGTTTGGCAGGTCACCCTGGTCAGGCAAAAACGAGGCAATTCTGGTTAGAGATGCACTGAGCTAGAGGATTCTAACTAATTAGATGACATTAGACAAACACTCAGTTTCAGTCAGCTGCTTTAATTTCAGGTAGTTTATCCAGTATCTAAATTGGAATCCACAGCTATCTGGTCTGAAAATAAATTGTTTTTCCTTAAGTCTCAGACTTAGTGTTTTGGTATTTTTTGTCCCCTGATATCAGTCTGAGTCAGTGGAAACAGCCGCGTCAGATTCTGTTTTGGAATTAAAAACACACAGCACTGTACTAATGTCCAAGGATGGTGTGCAAGATTCAGAGAACTTTTAGACAAATGGAAATATGTTACTTGGAAGCTTATTTTCATCACTGTGTTGAAAACATGGAGTTACAAACTTCATTTTAAAATGAACTTGACCATAGAGGCACAGGATTATATGTAAAGTATTTTCTTCATATGTCTTCAAATATCTTATTTTCCAATTTATCCAAGTTTAATAATATATAGTATTGAACTTATTTAAATATCTATTGGCAATCTATTATAAGAAAGAGTTGAATCTGAATTTATGATTGAGTTGAAATGTCTAACAACATTTATAAGTAAGATTGCATATTTTTGAATATGTGCTTTCAAATAGCACTGGTATTTAGGTTCAAGGCTTTATGCTAATAATAAATACAGTGTGAAAATAGTTTACAAGTATGTATTTTGTTCGGAGAAGGAACCTATGTAGGCCCAAACTTTTATCTCCAAAGTCAATGACCCTACAATCTATATGCTTTTTCATATTTATGATTTGTAAACAGAAGTAGAAGAATGATGCAGATAATAGCTTTCAGTTGTTCCTTTCAGATCCCTTTCTTCACTTGAAAATGAGGATACAGTTAGAATCCATAGATTCTTTAGAATTTGAACATTTTAACATAAGGGAACTGAAGACCTAATAGCTAAAACAACCAGAAAGAGGTGGCAAAAATCATATTCTATTTTTTTATTTCTAGCCTTATTCTTGACATTTCTAAACCCACTAGTACCAATTGCACATCAGGATCCTAGTGCTTTGCTTTTCTGCTGGGAAACTGATTATTGGCTAGAACTGATAGAGGATGTGTTGAACACTGGGTCGTGTTTTGACCAAGGTATTGGCTTGCATGTTACTGTCATGTTAGAAAATGTGTGTTTAGAGGAAGGAGCAAGCTGCCCCAGCACACAGCACTCTGCTCTGGGCAGTGCCTGGGGAGAGTGAGGGTCCAGACAAGCAGGCAGCCCTCCTGCAGACTGTCTGCAAGAAATGGCGTGAACAAGGAAATATAGAGGACTCCACAGTAGACTTTAGGAAAAGGGTAATCTTTGATTCTCATATATTGTTGCTGATCCCCAGTGCAGCAGAGATATGAAGGTAGGAAAACAGAGAAAGAGGGAAAAGGCAGCACAATTGTGAGAAGTAGAGGTTGGAACTCAGAGTCAAGTGTGAAAATCCTTTGTGTTTCTGATCCTTTTTTCTGATCATCTAAAGAATAACTGAATAAATTATCTCAGTCTGGTTTGGGATACAGGACCTGAACCCGATCTTTCTCATCTCTGTCAGAGGACAGGCAGTTCCTGAGCACCTGGAGTAGTGGGACTTGACAGGGAAGGGCACAGCAGCCAGGACACATCTCACTGTCCCGGTGAGAAGGAGGGCAGCTGGGCGGGTGAAATGGCATCATAGTCAGGGCTGAGGTAGCCATGAAAGGGTTAAGCAGGGACAGCAAGGCCCATTGGGCCCCACTGGGCCCTGGCATCTGCTTTCCCAGCAAAGATGTTACTTCTGAGCTATGTTGCCTTTGCTCTCATTCTTTCTGCTCCTTTATCGAATCTTCCTTTACTTGACGCTCTGTGGAGACATGAAAAACGAGGAATAATCTGATCCAAAACTGATGCAGCCTATACTAAAAAGAGACATCAAATCCCAGGAGAATTATCAAGATTTCTACCATCTGAGAATCTATTTTATTTGCTATGGTGACAGCATTTCTACTCTCTTGTCTTGTCTACCTTTCTTGTCTCTCTTGAACAAACAGCATCACACAAGTTGCTGCATTATTTGTACATTTTGGTGTCCAGAACACCATGGGTAGTGAGTAGACTGGAGCTCAGGTCTGTGGTTTGATGGGTTAGCACAGGGTTAACTGCACTGCAGATAACTTATGCTTTTTCATTATGTGATATGACAGTTTCTGTCTCTGGCAAATTTTTGAACTTATGCTTTTCTGGCAGGTGATTGCTAAAGAGTTTCTTGTGACACTTCAGAATAAATGTCCAATGATTACCAATTCATTTGCCACTCCTCTGTAATAATGTAAGTCATGATGTTCTTCTGTGGTATTAGTGGATGTAATCTCTTTCAAAAATCCTCCAAAATCCTCTATCAGTTGTCTCAGTATAGTCAAGTATATCTGCTTTAGTGTATCTAGATTTGGCAGTGCTCCAGTTTCTTTGATGTGTTTTATAAGAAAGAGACTTGATAAGTAGGTACCAGTGTTTAGGGATGAGTGAAGCTGGTTTAATATGCATATTTTAATTTGACTGAGATTCAGGAGTTTTGGTTTTTTCTAGTGTTCCTGCCATATTCTGCCTATCCTTAATTTTAATTATGGTGAGGTTTATTAGGCTCAGAATTAAAATCCTCGTATCTAACTTAAAAAGAGATCATAACTATACTTTGCTGTGTTTGGGGGAGGGAAAGAACAACAAAAAAACCAAGGTCCACAAAGACAGAAAAAAAACCCCCACCCCAAGACTTTTCACTCTTTTTCTCACAGTAATGAAAACAACTCCACAAGCATAATTTGCATTTATAAATTGTTTTTGACAACAGTGTGAGACTATTACCCAATAACACAGAACACTGATTATTTCCAAACGTGCTTTAAAGACACACCTATAAGTGCCTTACAATATTTGAAGCAGTGTTTTTTCACAGTTTTTAACTTCCCTGAAGAAGTTCTTCATGTGTAGTAACCCTCCTTGCATTATTACAAAAGCAGATCTCTTCATACTGAGGTATTTAGTTATGAGGTTCAGAACACTGAGAAATAAGCACTTGAGCTGTCTTCCTGCTGCTTGTAACATCATGAACAGGCTGATGGATCACAAAAAAACTGAAGACAAAGATAGCTAAAATAGGACTCCGTTTTCCCATTCCTTTCTCTGCTGAGGTTAATGAGAAGGCAACTGTACCCTCTTAAACACATCATGCAGCCAGACTCCTTATCACGGTACAACAAGAAATATGTTCACATTCTTCTGAAAAAAGGTGCACTTAACAAGCAATGTGTCTTACTGAATCAGAGTGGAGAGAACCTTGAAACAGACGATCTTACTGAAGGCAAGATTAACTGTCCCTGTATCATTACTGTCAGATGTTTTTATTGTGTATCTCAAAGTTTTCTGATGATGGAGACCCTGCAACCTAATAATCTACTGCAGTTCTTTATGAATAGGAATATTCAGCTTGAATCACACTTTTGTTACTCTATACTCTTACTGTATTTTGGTGCAATTAGATAAATGACCATGCTCAAACATCCTCCTTCTGATTCTGTTTTTTCTTTTAATGTTTTAATAATTCAACTTCCAGTTTTACAACTCCTGTTGAAATATAGATGGAATTGCAGGGGCCATACATTTATCCTGACTTATATTCTTGCTTTTTTCTGAAATTCCTTTCTTTTTCCTTTTCTTGCATCAATCATGGTTAAGGACTCAGAACTAGCTAAATTAAATTTTGAAACCAAATCATCTCTAAAAATACTAGTTACCAGATCTCACTCAAGCTGTATCTTGGAGGGTATTATGCAGGCTAAGTCTTATATGATAACGCCCCCTCTGTTTCTCAGGGAAATGTTGTTTCAATACAGAAATTTCTGTAGAGAAAAAGCAGTTAACCATCCACACTTTACAGCTGTCTCTACTTTAATTTTCCCTTTACCACTTTACCCCGTGCCAAACTCTGGTTTCTGTAAAGAGAATCTCTTTGTATGCTAAGACTTATTTTCAGGCTGTTTTTTCATTGTTTATATGTTGTTGAAAATCAACATTTGAAATGGCTTTGCAGCCTAGGGCCCGAGAGGGGCAGCAGGCAACAGAGATGCAGCTTTGAGACCCAACATATGGAGGGACTGCCAACAGACATACAGGAGAAAAGCAGTCTCCCCCAAACCAGTGCCTGAAGCCTTCACAGTGTGTTGCTGCAGCAGAGCAGCAGGAATTCAAGGGTTTATCTTTATTAGATTTGATCACTCGCAGTTTATGAGGAAGCACAGCTTGTGCTGATAATGAAAGACCTCCTTCTTCCCCCCCTCCCAATTAGTAGGCCTTGTCTGTCTCGTACTCCTTACAAAAAAAAGTTTCAAGTCAATATTGACAAGAAGAGAAGAGGAAAATGAATTGACTTTTCACAGTTTGAGTCTGATCCTGTGAAAACTTCTCTGGGAGCAGGGCTGGACTCCAGCAGTTCTGTCTTATTCTCTAACACTACTCTAGATCACAATTAATACTTTAGATTATGAGGATGATGCTGATGGCAGTGATTTTAACATTTGTTTCATATTACTCCACAATGCATTCATGGTTTGATGACTCACTGGATGCAACAAGAAAAAAAAAACCCTCAAACCCAAAATCCCTTCCCCATCAAAAAGAATTTAAAAATGAGTAAACTGTCCCTTATGAGTCTGAGGTATGACACCCAGTACAAAGCAGTTCATCTTTCAAGGTCACCTCTTTGCAGAATGAAGTGGTAATACTTCTACTTTTCCTCTGTCTTGCCTAGATCAATTCCAGACTTTTCAAGCAGTGTCTCTTTAAGTCAATGTGTATGTATAAAACCCAACCAAAGAAAAGAAAAATCACAAAAAAATGAAATTTTTTTATCCTAGTTTAAAATTGGAGCACTCTTTGTATCAGTCACATTTAATGATGATATAAATAGAAAGAAAATGGATGCCTAAGGGATCTTTAATAGTTAAAAAGTGCAGACATAAAGCAGATGAATTAAATAGGAAAAGAAAGATGAACATATATTACTATGTAATAACACTTTATAGGTCAAAAGAGCAACACAAAAACAATATATTGCTTAATAGGGATTCAATTAACTGATTAGTGGCTAATTCTGATATACTGCTCTTCACCTTGTACAAGCTGTGGTGAATCATATTGTGAATCATCTGAACCTGGTAGCTTATTACAGATGCCAGCAGAGTTTTAGGCATCAAGCGAAAAGGATGGAAAACAATTTTTCTATAACAAAATGCAATTTTGCAATCTACTGTCAGTGATACCATTAAGTACCTAATATTTTAAAAACACACATCTGGTAGACAAACTGTGTTAAGGTTTGTTAAGCTTCGCATTGATGCAGTGCACTTCATCCTTAAATGGCAAAACCATCTTATTTTATTGCTATTACTTTCCTTTGCTCCTTCTCTCCTCCCAGTCACAACTCACACATTCCTGGTACTGGAAGAATAGTCTGATAAGAAATAATAAAATTCAGCACTTCAAGAACATGGCCAGAATTTACAGTTCTTGGTCTTTTTCTGCATTAATTCTCTAAGGTTTTCAGTTCTCTTCAAAACTAGTTTGCCCAGCTATGAGAATGTTATCTAGATTTGTAATTCCAGCTTCATCTTTCTTTTCATAAAATACCAAAGCAGAAATAAAGACAAAAATTTGCTAATCCATAATCAATCCATTTGAAAATCTATCCAAACAAAGTGGGTCCCACATAGGAGTTCCTATGTGTTTCGTAAGATATTGGATTTTTAGTTCTTAAAAGACATTCACTTTAAGAAGTAATGTCTTTGTGGAAGCTTTCATAAAGCAGTACCTATAAGCTAAGTTAAATAAATAGCAGGGCTCTTCACTTGTCTGTTTTATGTCTAGACCCTCATGTGCAGTGGCATGAAATGAGACCTACTTCCTTTTTAATTCAAAAGTCTTCCAGAAGGCTTTATTGTGTGGAAGATCTCTTGCCTAGCTGTTAAATGTTTGAGTAAGAATGTTCTAGAATTAATCTAAAAGCAATGCACATCTGTATGCCTCCAAACAAGCTCGTTATGCTAATAACATTAGCTGAAATACCTTTTTGTTATTAGGGATGCAAGAGTTTTTCTCATTATGAATTATTACTTCATCCTTTAGTTTTTTCCAGAAAAATTAATTCAATGTATTTTCAAAATATTATGCATGTCCCAAGTATAATGGTGGAAAGTTAAACTATCTTGCTGCTCACAATAGGAAAGCATAATATCATTTTGATCACTGACACATACAAATTCTTGGTTTTACATTATGTGCTTTGTCAGCTCTCAGCACTGCTGATAGAAATATATGTGTCTCAATCTTAAATGCAGAACTTTCTAAAGCTGTCCTCACACTAAAGAGAAAAGAAGTAACTCATGAGCAGTAAAACAGAAAAAGATGTTCACTAATTGCTAGGAAGTTCTTGCCTATAAAGAAACCTGGATATTACGAAGTGCTAGCTCTATACTCAAGCTATATTAATCATATCTGAATGTGTGTAAACACAAGAAAGGAGAAGAAAATTGGCTACCTGCCCACAATGACAATATATCTCTAAATGAGGAAGATTTCCTCTATAACATTCACCAGAGTAATTAAACTGGAATAAAATTTGCTCAGATGTAAAAATAGATTGTTTTCAGATTTTGTGAGAATTTTGAGCAAGCTGGTTTTATTCCATGGAGAATGTTGCAGATATTTAATATGTCCCGGTGCTAAAAATTAATACTAATTAATACTAATTAGTGCTAAATTGGAATACTGATTAGAAGTACTGTTAAATGAAGATCTGTAACAGCCCTGGTTGCCATTTATTTGCATATAGATGTCCTTTATATAATTTTAAAATAAATGAGAACTCATTTTTGCTTGAGCTTTTCTTATTTTGAAGTAAAGCTGAACCAACTCTTCTGAAGGCTCTGCTATCATTGCTGATAACAATTGCACTCGGAGGCAAACATCATTGTCTTATCTTTTTTGATAGAAAAGAAAATTGCACTGCCCACATTCACATGGTTACTGCCAGACATCTCCTTTTTATATAACTGCTCCTTAAGACATAAAAGATAACACAAATCAAGTCAGCACAGCTTTGTTTTTTTCAAAAAACATAAGACAGAATTGATCTCGTCTGATTTAAATGGCCTCTCCAAACCCTAAATCAGCCTTTTTAGCCTTTTTTTGGTTTGGTTTTTTTTTTGGTTTTTTGGTCTTTTAAATCAGGAAGGGAAAAAATAATGTCATGCCATTTAATATCACCTATTTTGAGCACCTATTCTTTTTTATTTTAGTATAGAGACAATGTGCCTATTTCTTTCCAACATCTTTCCATCATTTTTCATACGAACACTAACATATCTAATTTGAGGTAGATAAAATCTCTTCACAATATTTAGCAGGGCTGCCTTCTCAAACATAAATAGGGATCACCTTTAACACAGATCCTATATACCATGTATTTTTACAGAGAGGAACAGAATGGCATATGTTATGGTCCGATGTAACATTAAAATTTATTTTGTTTTGGATCTGTGAGAAAAAGTCCAGCCATAGAAGGGAGCAAGCAGACTTTTATTTGACAATTGACACAAGCAAATGAAAGAAATAGGACAATGAGAGAAAAAGGAGGAGATATAAGAGTGTGAGAAAAAAAAGAGTAAGAAAGTAGGAAGAAAAAATGAGAGAAAGAGAGAGAGAGAGAGGGTCACCACCAAGGGTCCAGCTGTCCAGTGAGTTTCTCCAAGATGTTGCTGATCCTGGACAGGGTCTGATGCAAAATGGCATTGAGTCAAGAGGTGACCAAGCAGCCACAGCATGGACGGCCAAATATACCCCTGAGTTTCTTTTGTTCCAAAGGGGCAGTTGTCACAGAAGCCCAGAAGCCAGGGTTATTGGCATCAGAGCCATTGCAGACAGGCTGCCTGGAGAGGGGGCTGCCTCAGAAGGGTGCAGTCCCCCACCTACTTATCAGCTCTTATCTCCTTCCAGGCACCACTTCCCACCCTGTTCCAACCTTATCCACCCTTATCCAAGTATATCAGCATAACTACTATCAAGGTGGCTTCCTCCACCCTGGCCAGGGTAACCCTGCCTGGAGGGATGTCCAAGCATTGCAGGCTGACCCTCAGCTCAGCTCTGGCCAAGCCAGGTACATCAGCATCTTCCTCCCCCCTAGCCAGGGCTATGCACTGTAAAATTGTCCTTTGGAGGCAAATTCCAGTCTGTGAGATCAGCAGACTCTCACAGCCTATTTATTCCCTTCTGGTTTTGTAGGCATTTAGGCACAGGAAAACTACCTTTATCAAAAAGCTAATAACTGAGATTGCCTTGATTTGTATGAACAAAAAGAATGGATTTTATTTCCTGGTATTTATACACAGTGATACAAATTTGCTCTGAATTATAAAGGTCTAAATTCAGAGTGCCTTCATTGATTCTGATGAATTATTTTTCTATTTCTGCAAGTCCTATTTGATAGGAAATGGAAGAAAGATCTCTCTCTTACTACCAGTGAAGGTTTTCTTTTTTTTCACTTTTCTGTTCATAAGAAGTAACATGGCCCTTTTTGTAATCTATGTGGTCTACATTGATGCTGAAAATACGTTATTATCACCTCACACCTCAGACTGAAACACTAACTATAAAACTGGTTTTATACATTAACATTCCTTCTGGCAAGGTAGACAGAATATTAAATATTTCTCTAACAAAATTCTTATAATTTCACATTATTCAAGTATTATCTGTGATGGAGAACTATAGTGATTTATTGTGGAAAAATTAAGAGACCTATTACTTGTCATGGGGAATACAGACATACTGTTTGACATAAACCATATAAAGATATTAAATGTGCCTCTAATTAGTTTTATTCACCACTTGAGTCTCTGCAGTTAGATTCTTTTGATGCCATCCTCCTTCTATCTAACATGAGTAATGGGAATGGTTAGTGAATAATATTTCATAGTGCTGCATTCCAGAAGAAGTGATTTCCACTTGTATGCGCAGTTCCAGTGGCTACACTTTGATAAAGTGGTAAAAATAAGAAGCTCATAACTATCTCATTTCTTGACAGACAAAATCCTCCAGACTGGTGATACATAAGCATGTGTAAAATAGCCCTTTGCTAATACAACGAACCTATTTATTATAACACGCAATGCTTATTTAATCACTGTTGTACTGTGCATCATATTTGCTATGTGGTTACATAATGCTCCTGGGCAATAAGGAAACATTGTAAAATTCAAAGTAGCTTTAATTAAATAAGCCAAGAACAACTTCCAACTTCTTTAAAAAAAAAAAAAAAAAAAAAAAAAAAAAAAAAAAAAAAAAAGCAACCCAGAAACAGCAGCTTACACTAAAAGTTCTGTCTCCTAAAAAACAGCCAATCTTTTGATCTGAGAAAAATCTATAAAATTGATCCTAAACTAGGATCATAGTTTTGGTAAGTAACTTGAACTAAAGGCAACTAAAAGCTTGTTGTGGCAGACACTGGCAGAAACCCACCCAGCTGCTCTCTCACTCCCCTTCTTTAACAGAGAAGGACAAAAAAAGTAAAATGGAAGAACTCATGGACTGACACAAACAAAAGGAGATCATTTACCAGTTACTGTTCAAAAGCAAAACAGACTTGACGTAGGGAAATTAGTTTAATTTATTGTCCATTAAAATAGGTCTGCATAGTGAGACACAAAAGCAAATTAAAATCAAAAAACCAGAAAAAAACTTCCTTGCAATCCCTTTTTTTTTTTAGTCTTAACTTCAATCCTTTATTCTTGACTCCTCTAGCTCCTCCGTGGAACACCACAAGGGGATTGGAATGAGAAAGAAATCCTGTTTTCCATTTCCTTCTTTTCCCACTTTTTCCATGCTCCAGTGTGGATTCTGTTCATGGCTTACAGTTCCTTCAGGATAAACCTCTACAAAGGCTGCAATTTTTCCACGAAATATCCACCTGCTTTGCTGTGGGCTTCTCCGCAGGCTACAGGGAAATATCTGCTCCAGATCCTGGATCAGCCTCTCCTCTTTATCTTCTCTGACCTTGCTGTTCACAGTATTGGTTTACTCCTCACTTCTGTGTTAGCATTTTGCCCTTTCTTAAATACATTTTCCCTCAGGCACTACCAGGTGGAAGGCTTCAGCTGTGTACCCTGTTGGGTCTGTTGGAGCTGGATGTGTCTGGTATAGGGCAGCTCCTGGCCTCTCCTCACAGGGAGTAGTAAAATATGTTATTAGTAAAATCTGTTAGTAGTATTTAAGCCTTCTCATAACAAAGATTTTAATTGTATTTCACATTGTCTAGGACTTGGTGTGTGGCCTGCTGAATGGGAAAGGCTGTATTAAATTTGCATATTTCAGAAATTGGCCGTCTGTGTCAACACTGAACAGGAATAATATTGCTTGGGTTAGAGGGAGAGGGCTTAGTGGCTTATGCTGAGAAAATCTGCTTTGCCAGCAAAAAGGGTGGGAAGAAAAATCCTAAATATAATGAACAATATCTCTGTGGTGAGTATCAGAATCACAGAATCATTTGGGTTGGAAAGGACCTCTGAGATCATCAAATATTTAATTATTATGCATGCACATAATATTTAATTATTATGTACATATTATGTAAACATGTAATTATTACATATTGATAGTACGTAATATGGTTACATTAAATAAAAATGCTTACAAAGCTTGCATTTTGGAAATGACCAGTATTGACAAAAAGATAGTTTTCTTCATGAATAGTAAATTAAGGAAATCAAAAGACAAAAATAAAAGCAAATCTTTCACAAGCTGAAGCTATAACCATAAAATGTATGAACAATACCTTCCCTTCAGCAGAGGTTTGAAAGGAGACTCAGGAATGCATTTTTCCAGGTTTTATATATGGAGCCAATACCTGTTGGTAGCAGTAATATGAATATACACTGACACAGTAATGTTTAGGAATATATTTGTTGGTGATCAGGCTCATACCTTACTGAGAAACTTTTTGACGTGTTTTTGAAGCAAAGATATAATTTTCTCAGCAACTAGAGAGTGTACCAGAAAAAAAAAAGCACAAAACAGCCCAAAACAATTACCCACAAAAGGACTGAAAACCAAGTGATCTTTCATAAAAGCATTTTTCTGCTCAGGAGATATTAGCTCAGGTCTTGTTCAGCTCACCTAATCCTGAAGGAAGTTTTGTTCACTGAAAAAAACTTCATAAAACTGAAGAATGTAAATGTAATTAATGTCCAATTAATGCTACAGTCTGATGGAGATACAGTTAAGAGCAGGGACAACTGAGCTCCACGGGAGTTTTCCAAAGAAAAGCAGTAGCTTCTCTTGCTGCAGGAATTGTGAAGCAGAACATCTTCAGTTTGCTGATAGGAATGGGAGTTTGCTTTGGAAGATAAATCATTGCTCTGAACACCTGTATTTGACTCAAGATCTCTTTTTAGTCCTTCAATAGCTTCCCTTCCAGTCACACTATATTTCTATTTCTGTGAAAAGAGGTGATGATAGAGACATCCTTCATTTCCCCCTCCCTGTTTTAGCCCACATTACCTATATTTGCATGTTATGTGTTACCTCATGACACGTTTACAGAAAGTTTGTAACCTGTTTGTAACTGCTGAACCCAGTATCTTCAAGACCCATTCTGTCATGAACACAAAGAATATTGCAAAGTAGAATGAAATGGTAAGAGAACCTGATGTATCAAAGAAAGAAAAGGGTTCAAGAACTTTTGTTGAGGTGCTTGTTGTTTTCTTATTTCACCTGTGTGGGAGGTTGGAGTACAAAATCCCTGAATATTGGTGTTACTGCTTAGACCCTACTTTGGAACAGATTAGAATCTTCTACCTTTATTTGAGTTGGCTAACATTTCTGAACTGTCCAAAACTAACAAAATCCTAACAAAATCTTATGCTCAACATCATATACGTGATGACATTCCAGAATGACAGGTTTGCCCTATGTCTTGGTTATGGCTCTTCTTGTTCCAGTCCTCTAAGCTTTTTCTATATAAATTCCATTGCACAAGTGTTGGCATTAACTATGTGAACTATGTGAAAAACTGAAGTGAAACCTGAAGATTTTTGTGAGATATCTTAAAAAAAAGCTGTATGACACTTGACATAAGATATAACAATGATCTTTATGATTTTTTGATCAACAAATGTTTTAATATAATTCAGCTGTCAATATGTGAGCAGTGATCAATATTATTAAAAAATTGTCCTTAGAAAATGGATTCTGAGGCTATGTAAAAACACTCTTCTACTTTGAGGAAGCTGAGGTCCAAGTAATAATGTATACCTGCATATTTTGGAACCATCCATAATAGCATTATGAATCTTATAATATGCATTCATCTATGTAATTTAATGTTCTCTGGGTTTCTAACATCTGATGCTACAGCTGTTTGGAAAGACACATCAGTAATGCATTTAAAAATTTTGGCATTTAGCAAGAAGTTTCTGTGAAGCTAAATGTGCATTTATTCATCTGCATTTTAAATTTAGGAAGCGTCTAGCACTTTTATATGTAAGCTTTGCCACTAGATATATAAGGGGTTTTTTTATTATCCACATATGAAAGAAAACTCTAAATACATACACTGAACAGACTGTTACAATCATAGAGTCACAGAATGGTTTGGGTTGAAAGGGACCTTAAAGATCCTCTAGTTCCAAACCCCATGCCACGGGCAGGGACACCTCCCACTAGACCAGGCTGCTCCAAGCTTCATTCAGCCTGGCCTTGAACACTTCCAGGGAGGAGGCAGCCACTACTGCCCTGAGCAACCTGTTCCATTTTCTCACCATCCTTACAGGAAATAATTTCTTCCTAGTATCTTATCAAAATCTCTCTTCCATCTTAGGGCCATTCTTCTTTACATAACATAATGTGTTTTTTTTTAAAAAAAAAAGACTTAAGACTGGGAATCCAATTACAAGTGAGAAAGTGGAAAGTGGAGAAGCTTAAAATGGTTTATTTAATATGGATTTATAAGTATAAACTTTTATTCAGTAAGTACTTCAGCCATAGGCTGATATTAGCTTAGTGGAAGGCCCATGGAAAGAATGAGAGCATATTAATTTTTAGTCTTTCTCTAGCCTGTGTCAGAGATTAGTTCTGTAGAGCTCAAGCAAGGTCACATTTGTGGGTCTACCTGCAAGCTTAAAACAAAGCATATTAATCAGTGATTCATGATTGAAGACAATGCTGATTCAAGAAGCCAAACAACTTCCTACAGTCTGGATGGAATTGATTTCTGCTGTTCTTGCATTCATCACACATATGAACTGCAGGCTTCCAAGATGGCATTTCTTTACAGTATATGAGGGTAGGATTTCCTCTGGGAGAAGTTTAAAAGGTACATAAATACAGTTCCTCAAAGAAAAAAAAAAGATGGAAACACAAAGCTTCAGATAAGCTGTTCAGATAACAGAAGTTATCTTAATGTTTTAGGCATAAAAAGTGAGAATCTGCTGATGAGTTTGTGGTGTGGTCGACACACTGGAGGGAAGGGAGACTGTCCAGAGAGATCTCAACAGGCTTGAGAAGTGAGCCCCTGACAACCACATGAAGTTCAATAAGGCCAAGAGCAAAGTTCTGCCCCTAAATCTGCACCTAAATCAGGGTAATCCCAAGCACAGATATGGGGTGGGCAAAGAATAGATAGAGAGCAGGCCTGAGGAAAAGGATTTGGGGGTGTTGGTTAATGAGAAGATCAATATGAGCCATCACGATGTGCTTGCATCCCAGAGAACCAACCCTATCCTGGGATGTATGAGGCTGTATGCCTCATCCTCAGCAGGATGAGGGAGGTGATTCTCCTCTTCTACTCTGTTTTCATGAAGGGGAGGAGATGGCAATGGGGAAAATTAAAACAGTATAAAAAATTGGGTGAAAGGAAAAAACATAAAAAAATGCTAGCAGCAATCGGTATCCGTGAGGACTGACATGATAAATGATCACTTCTAACTTGAATGCTTGTAAAGGTCTTTGAAATCCTCAGATGGGACATGTTATTAAATGTGCAATATGTTACTATCTTTGCAGTGTGAAACCCAAGGAAGGTTCTGGTTTTTGCCTTGTTAAATTCTGAACCAGTTTGTTGTTTTGTGACTATGATGCTGACCATAGGATGTTCACCTGCCATTTCATACAAACAAAACCATAGCTAGGCAGATGGCTGACTCGAGACTACTGCTGACCAGTTTTAGTGAAGAGGTGTAGTTTCTAATGAGAACAGGCATTAATATATTTCTTATGCAAATTATTACTTCTAACTAGCACTCCCCAGATCATTACAATTCAATATTGGATTCCCTGTAACAAAATGGAGTTGCTAGGCAACATGAGTGGTCAGCCTTTTTCTTGTGAAAGCTGACTAAAAAACACTCTATGTATTCTTTTCTGAAATCCAGACTATTATTATTTAGATATGATTGCAGATATGAACTGAAGAAAGTAAGAGACATCAGTTGACTTTTGCTTTTGAGTTCCAAAGTTTTTCTTTATGGGACACATTTTCCACTGCATTTTTGCATACAGAACCATCAGAGAGCATTAATTAGCATGTTGTTATGGTGTAATGGATTTTAATGGCACAACTGGAAGGTCGCCCACATGTCCCTAGAAAATTATAAGCAGAGATTCTCCAGCTAAAACAGAAAAACAGATGGATAGGTATGAAACTAATTGTATTTCTTCTGGGGCCTGAATGTCAAAGTGAATATCTAATATAGTTTTTTTTTTTTTTTTCTCTCCTTTTTTCCTCCTTTTTTTTTTTTCTTTTTCCTTGAGCACAAACCACACAAAGCAGAAATAAATCAAGTATCAGTTTAAGGCTGGAACATAAAGAGGACATAAAGTCATTTAAATGTATATTAGAAAAGAGCAAAGAGATGAAGCTCTACTTAGAGATAAGAATAAATAAAGTACTTTACTTATTTAATGCGTGCTGGGGTACAGCACAGGCTGACTTGGATTAGAAACCAGTCTTGTGTCATAGAATTCAAATCATGATGCAGCTCTCTAGAGGCTGGATACTGGGACTTCTGTACAATTCAAGGACAGATTCAGGGGGTCTGTCTGTGATTTCACACCCATTTCACAAAGCGGCAAATAAATTATTATTTTACCCAAATTACTTAAATCAAAAATGTCTGTATAGACTCGACCAAGTAAGATGCTTCTGAAGAGTAGGAAAAAGAGTTTCTCCAAATTACGAGATCAGAGATGTGGGTTTGGCAGAGATTTGTGTCTGCAAAGTCAATTTCATATGCACGCTATTGACAATATTTCAATAAATAAGGTTAGAAAAGGATTGTGCAATGACAACATGGCCTACTTCAAAATGCATCATGTTCAGCAATGACTCAAGCTTATAGGACCCAGGTTCAGGACTTGTTTAGCTGACAGACAGAAGAACATTGGCAAGGACACCAGGATTAGCATGAATACAGTACTACTGGGGTGTTTTGACTTCCATCTGTGAAGAGACTCAAGCAGATGTGGCTTCCCTTAGCACCTCTCTGGAATGATAACAACTTTAACACTGCAGTACCTTGCCAAAGACCATGCCCAGAGAGTTATTTGGTTTCACAGAAATCACTTTGTATCTTCAGCAACAAGTTGGTGAACTTGGTCAGCCACGTAACATTTACAAAATTAGTCCCTTAAATTAGTTCATTTAAATAGGTTATTTCAGAAAACCTGGGGGTATCAACCTCACACTGCAGTATATCTGCAAAAAGCCTTGTTATTTTATACTGCAGTCAGTGTAATGACATCATGTAGATCTAGGTTAAAATTAGTCCCTTCAAGAGCAGAAGGCCCAACTGGCCCAGCTACATATGACATAATTCAGCAATAATAAAGATAAATTAACCTATGCAAAGCTTCCTGCATAGGCTAAATTATTTTTGATGGTTGAATTGGCTTAGTGATAGGTCATTTTTGTTACCTCTAGAGATTACTCTAACCTTCTTTATAGTCTTGGCTTAGTAGTTATATTCATCATAGGCAACTCTTCTCTTGAAATCAGGAATGGAGCTGAAGTGAAAATAGCTGAAGATAGGAGAAAGCATCAGATGTGCTTGCCTCATTTTCATTTACAAGGCATAACGTTTTGATTACAGTCAGAGATGGTATACTGACCTAGACAGACCTTTGGCTCTTTCATTCCCTTTCACTGCTTGTTTTTAGATAAATACTAACTGTTCAAAATGAGCCTGTGTATGCTGGCATATCATTGTGGTCCTGAGATTTTAAATATTTCCCGTTTGCTTTCTGTTTGCAGTTGAAAAAAAAAGATGTTTGAATAGGTAAATATTTCTTTAAAATATTTTTATAATCTCTTCTAGATTTCCACTTTGAATATTGAGGGTTCAAAGCTGTTGATTTCAGGGATGTTTCAAAACAGAAATGAAGGATGGGATCTGACTCTTCGGACTGCTAAATCATGGTGATTAATGTGGATAAGCATTGCCCTCCTCATTCAAAAAAGCAGTAATTCCATTTCTAGTAAAGAACTGAGAATGGCATGCACAGTAGGATTCTTGGGATTAGCAGTTTGATTTCCCTTGATCAAAGCATTTCCCACCAGTTCTAAGAGATGGAGTTCTATAGTAAAGAATAAAATAGAAAAGGTCTTTTGCTAAATCAAAAAAAAATCCCATAAACTGAAAGAAACAGCAGTTGATCAACAGTAGGGGAAACTGAAATTAATCAACAATTTGTGATTTGTAATTTGTGATTTTTTTTTAATATATACTTATAGGTTTTTGTTTGTTGACTTATGCAACTGAAGGATCATTAAAGTTTCATTAAAACGGAACAGTACATGAATTCTGATTACTATACAGCAAAGGTATGTTAGTTGTATTCTTATCATGTGTTATCTGTTGGGGTTTTTTGTTTGGTGGTTTTTTGTTTGTTTGTTTATTGTTTTTTGTTATTTTATTTGCTTAAGAAAAGTGATGTCTCGTTATAGTTTACCACTTACAAAGTTTCTGCATTTAAGAAAACATATATTCTCATTTTGTGGTTCCTTTTGCAATGACTAACTCCCATTACTGTTAGTGGAAATTTAATACAAGTTAGGAATAGGACAAAAACAGGCAAGCTGAAATGAGAGTGAGCCATCAGAAAAGGCATATAAAAGAAAGTAAAGATACTTAGGCTCTTAGCTCAGTCTATACATGTTACGATTACGGAGGAAGGAACAGAATTGAGACTTCTGCCAGAAACAACAAACCATAAACATACAGCTGATCTAAGTTGTCATGGTGATCTGCCACTATTTGCAGATAAGTCTCTGACTGCTGTACAGACCAGAATACAAGCAGTAGTAATTCACATTGTTGTGTGTAAAAGGGTCACGCTAAACCTCAGGAAGATGTCTTTACTTGGTTTTGACAGAAGTTTTCTCTCTTTCATGAATGAAATTTCCTTCTTAGGATGCACTCTATCTTTCATTATACATAATATGTAGCTCTTTCTTCATGCATTAGTGGGCTATGGGAGACAGTAAAATCAGTTTCTTTTCTTGACTCTTACAGAGATATTAGGTACCAGTGTTAGAACATGGTAGCCTCTCTTTCTTGAGGAAGAGATGGTGTTATTTCTGACTGTGTGTTTGGATAAGTCATTGCAGAATGTCTGGTTTTATTTCTGGTGGTCTTTCTGCCATACACATGACAACAGAACTTTCTGACAGACAGAAAGGAAACGTCATATTTCTTCCTAACTCTTTCAGAATGTACAGCACATGATAAATGTAAGAAAACTGTGGATAAGTGCTGCTTCCAGATCTCAGAGCTAAACTGTTCCTGTGCCAAAACATTATTCAAATGTGATGAAAATTGTCTCCAAAGATGTTGTAGGTGGTAAAGAGAATGATAGCCCTATTCACAGCACTTCAATCTCCCTACCAAATACAGTTTAAAAATAATGTGACACTGGTTTGACATAAATTGCTGCAGACTATACATTTGTCGCTCCTATTACTGAATAGAAACCAGGCATTATGGGCTGAAACACATTTCATTCAAATATAGCTGAGACACTTAGATTGGAAAACAAATGAAACAGTCAATATTAGTGATGTGATTAATACAGGGTCTGGCTTGGGCTGACTTTACAAGTGTGGAAGAAATTGCTTTTTGGACATTAGAGTATTTTCATTGTGCAACAATTAGGGTATTATGCCTATGAAAAGCACCTTCAGCCTCAGTGAACCTGACTGTGAGGTAATATGTTGGAGAAGTATTTGTGTTTACAGTATAATTGAGTATGCTCTTTTATTTTCCCGATTTGATGTTTATCAACAGCAGTAGAAGAACAGGCATTGTAATGGCTTCTGATGCTGCAAATACTGTCCTCTGGTATTGACTGCTACCATGTTCTAAAACCAACTTGATCAGAGCTCTAAGTAGTGATTCATGTGTGTCTCTGTGAAAAAACAGGCTTGGATGACACCTCTTAGAATTTATACAAATTTCATAGATTCTGTATACCAGGCAACCTGTAGAGTGCTCATTTTGCATGACTGTGTGAGCAAATTAGTTTTAAAAATTTGATGGACTCACATAAGAGAATCAAATGTTAAATAAATTCTGCATAGAACTGTGGAAGAAATGTAGTGAAATGGTTCTTTTGAATGTCAATGCCAGTTGCCTTCTTTGTAACCTAATCCTTTGCATAATACTTATAAATGACCAGGGGTTTAGAGTTTTTCTTCCTATTAAAGGAGAAATCAGTGACATGAAGTTTAAATGTAACGTTTTATTTGCACCTATATTTGCACCTATTCTGGAACATAGTTCTAAGCAGTCATCATTTTCACATGTATCAGTTTAGCATTCTTGTGGAGAAAGTCAGCCTTGGGATTTTACTCAGTACAGTTTAGAGGCAAGAACACATTTTAGCATAAAAAAGCATCTCTGGATGAGTAAATCTAGTAGGACGGAAGATGACTTTTCCCAACAGAAACTTTGATAAAAATCCTAGCATAAGAAAAATCAGTAGAGTAAATGTAGCAATGACCCAGATGATTTCCAAGATAATAACCGTAAATATTTACAACTCACCAGAGAATTTGGCTTTGAGATCTAAATTTACATATACAGTTTGCAAGAATGAAAATTCAAACAGAAAACAGATGTGGTAGCATTCATGTTGCTTAGCTTTAGATTAGGTATCTTCACCTGCTTTTCTCACTGGGGTCTTCCTTTGTAGCCAGTGGAGAGAAAACAGGAGCTTTTAAGGTTTAGATATGCAGGATGTAAAATTTGTCAATTAAAAAAGAATTGCTGCTAAAATGGAGGTTTGGGATGAAATAAATTTACATCAAATTATTTCTTATATTTTCCTACTTCTATGTGTTAAACATTCATGATTCTGCTACTTCTTGAAAAATATGCTAGCTCACAGAAGAAGAGAGCTTCATACCTAGAGAATAGAGATGCACATCTCATTCTTATCTTCTACAAAATGCACATTTGCATAGGTGAGAGTGACTAAAACAGCAAACCAAGACATCATAATTCTGTGGAATCCAGAATTTTTAGTAGAATTTCTTTGACTCGTTTCAAGACCATGCTGGAAGTGAATGCAGTTGTCAGAACTAAAGTTTTCTTGCTGTGGTAAATGAAACTCTGGAACCCTTTCCAGCAAGACCTCATATAGGATAATAAACAGCATTCTCACCACCAGTAGCTCAGACACAGTAGCCTGTTTTTCCTGTGTCTTGGCTTTCCCAGTAACACAGAGTATCAGGTGAGGAAGAGTAAAACATTTCTTAGTCCCAACACTAAGCATTTCAGGGGAAAACGTAAGTTAGAGCTCTTTAAACAACATAGAAAGACCATGAAAGGAAAGATCACATTTGATAGACATTATATAGGCAAAGAGCCTTCAAAAATGGAGCCAAGAGTCCGCTATTACCTCCTCAGTTATTAAGACTATGAGCTTTGATCCAGGTATTTTTCTAGAGTGATTCAACCAGACAGACCAGATTGAATTCTGCCATGTCAGGGTGTTTGTCTTCACAGGTTTACAGATAAACACTTTGTTACTGTTTGTGCCAGAGAGCTACAACAGCTGAAAAACAGTACTTGGAGTCAAGACCTTGAACAGCACTAATATGGATCCAGAGATCCAATAAAAAGGTTGGATTTGTCTGACCAAATAATGGACATCTGCAATGTAGGTGCTTTATGTATCTGTTCTCTTCTTTGTCAGGCATGTTTTAGGGTAAAGAGCATCTCACCACACAGGAAAAAATCTAAAATAGGCCAGTGAACCTGAGAAGCACCTTTCTCTGCATTGCCCAGGAGAGGAACCAGGCATCACCAGTTTGTATGTAGATGTCTGTATTTTCAATGTCTGTGATCAATTAGGTGAGAGAAATCTAAACCTGGTGGTCAAGCAGCAGACCAGAGGTCCTTACTCCCTCATACTCCTGGGCTGCTGCAGACAAAACAAACCCTTGCCTAAATCTGAGGTAGCTCTTCCAAGCTGCTCAGACTTATTCTTCACTTCTTTGGCCATTCCTAGGAATACATGTGCCTAAATTTTGACTAATTATAAGCTGCAAACATACATATTCATGCTCCCTGGTTGACTTCCAGGTCGAAGAAAATACCAGGTTGGGCAAATTTGTTCCTCCAGGAGAATCCTCTCCGTATCTCTGGAACTTCTACAGAAGATCATCTTAAGCACCACTGAGTATGAAAAGAAAGGGAATGGGTTTCACCCCTCAAATCATCAGCTGTTATTTAGAAAGATAACTATAAGAAAATGATATTTTCTTGGTTCTTACTATGCATATATAAAAGCTCATTAAGAAAGTCTCTCATCTCACCAAACTTGCTTTTAGATACTATACTATATACACCATCGGCATTATAAAGCTATAACATCCCAGAGTATAATTTTTATATTCTTTTAATCCTTTACCTTTTCTCATAGAACAAAATATTCTTGTGAGGATATTTAAATCACAAATAGACCAGTTTTGTTTAAACAAAAGTACTTTTATGCATAAATCTTGTTACAAAACATATTGGAAATAATATCTCACAGCACAGCATGCGTGTCTGTATTTGTGTTTATAAATTGCATAGAGTGCATATATACACATATATGTCTAATATGTATATACTATCTAATATTAAAAAAAGCAAACACATATTCAAAAGAACCAAGTGCTCAGTTAATGAAAATGAAGCTTTTGAAAGACAGGAGGCTGTGCTGCTTTAGAGCAGCAGATGTTCAAAGCGAAGTATTAGATTTGATCGTAGCTGAGATGGGCAGTGATTGCTTAAGACTCTGAACTGCACATTTTTTTTAAACAGGTACCCCTCCGATGCACATGGGTCCCAGTGGCATTTAGTGTCTAAAGTTTTATTTTACTTCTATTTGAAGAGTTCCATCTCTTTCTTGATTTTTTTTTTCTTTATTCTTCTTTTTTTCTTGTAAGAATGTTGACTGGGGCTTGTGAATGAAACGGATAAGTCTACCTGAGTAGCTTTTAAATGAATGCAAACTTCTGTTTCAACTTGTACAGTGATGTTTAAAGAGGTGAGAGTAGGGATTCTCAGAGGCACATGTGGAAATAAACAGAAAGCTCTATTGAGTTCTGTTGAGTGCTTAACAACCTATAATGACTTTGAAAAATGAATTTAGGTGTCTGTGTACATTATTAAATCATCTACAGAAAGAATACAAAACAATGGTCTACAGGGGGAATTTTCAATAATGAAGGGTTTTGCTGAAATGTAGTTCGTAAAGCAGCAGTACTATAACATCTGATTTGATAATAAAGAAATAAATCTCAGCCTGGAAAATTCTGCAGTACTAACTTGTTTGCTAGCTGCTGATCCCTTGCATTTCAAAAACAAAAGGAAGCAAGGAAGCAGAAAAATACACTGGGACTGACCATTACCAGGACTGAATACAGCTCCTGTTATAAAGCACTTTCTTTATTCAGCAGGTCAATGCAAAATAATATTCACTTCTTACCTGTATTGCTACTAATTATTGTTCATACATAGCATCTAGGTAATTAAAAAAAGTAGACATCAGCTTGCAGAATGTGGAATGTTTTGGTTTTGATTGTGTTATGTTTTGATATACACTTCTCGATAGTGAAGAGTTTGGAAAAAAACCCAAAACAATGGAAACCATGCCAGGCTATAGAAATATATATATGTTTTAATATGAATTTTGGAAAGGCACTGTTATTTGCTTCACAAGATCTCAGAATTTCCTCTAACCAAAAGTCATACATTCTGACACTACATGAATCAGATACCCCAAGCTTCTCTGGCGAATTTGGTGAATGGACTGAGACACATCTCTTACAAGAAAAACAATTAGAGAAGTAACAAAAACTCGATGATCTCTGAGGTCCCTTCCAACCCAGCCAATTCTATGATTCTATGAAAAAGAGCCCCCCCACCTGCTGTCCTGAAAGAAATCACAGCTTTTTTTAAAAACAAAAGAAAAACTAGAAAATAAAGTATTCCCTCTCCCCTCCCCAGGCGAATATATAGTGTATAACTCTTTGTAAGGAAAAAAAAAAGACATTTATATTATAGTAACCTGTAAAAAACAGAAACAAAGGAATTTATATAAACCCCATGTTATTATTTTGCAATTAATTTCACATTTAATTTGTTTCCCTGAAGTGTAGCCCTACATCATTTCATGGGGTAAAATGAAAGCTCATTAGCATTAGTGGGCCATTTGTATTCTGTATGCTATTTAGCTTAGAGCTGCCCAATCTGAGATATTTTTTTTTATATGAATATTTATATTAATCTGCAACATGATACATCTTATCACAATACTTCCTTCAAACATAAGGGGCGGTTATAATATTTCTTCCCACATATTTTTAGTAATAACTTTTCAAACAAGTCTTATTATAATACACTTCCTTTCTGCAGAAAAACAGCTGTAAAATAATATTCACTGCATACCTGTATTTGTACTAAATATTCTTTTTGTAGATTTTAGATAATTTTAAAAATATAGAGACATCATCTTGCAGTTCCTTGAAGCAGTCAAATTCACTACTTCTCTATATATTGTCTCATTTTATTCTGTGGCTGCAGGCCTACATATTAGCAGCTTTTCCCTCTTTCTTTGAGCCTGCCTTTATTTTATTAGCAGCTTTCCCTCTTTATTTCAGCCTTATTTTATTTTATTTTTTCTCTTCTCCATCCAATTTTGCATTATGGAAAAAGAAATCTGGGAGCTTTTGCTGACGTACAGTATATAAAGAACCTGTATGGCAGAAATAGTTGACCTAGTAGTGGTAATCGTGCACAGAAATAGAACTGCAGGGTGAAGATTTTGATCCATAGCATGGAGCTGTGCAATGATCAATTGCCTGTCTAAATCTGCTCCGTAGTTATTATTTTTATGGAAATGTATCATCCCAGATTCATTTAGGTATTCTTCGCTTTGCTCTGTCTCCACCCTTTGATTTTCCAGCCACTTCTGTGAGATTTAATAAAATGCCCCGAAAATCAAACAATCTAAATAATCTCAGCTCCAACTCTATTTTCTGAAAACCAGTATTAAAAAATGCAGATTACAGAGAGCTTAATGGAACTACCCTACTTTCTAGACTCATTTGTTTTGATGAGAGCCTGAGTGTAAATTCTGAGCAGAACACAGACAGCTATTATGCAGTTAATTATGCACAAAGTAAACACGTACAATTGCAAACAGCAGAATGCCACCTAATAATGGATAACCTGAGATTTATGGTATGCATGCCCAATCTGTAAAGGCTTCACTCATGAATCTAAAATGAATGGAACATTACCTAAATGATCCAGAATGAAGGATTTAACATATTGCTCTACCCTTATTGGTACTTATTTCCTGTCAGCAGATTTTTCATTTGGCCTTAATTTATTGTACATAAACACTATGCAAATGATTTGGTCATATTTAAAAACATATGGCCTGTGCTTCTGATTACTGGTTAGACATTTTGTTACCAATTACTTGTTAAGGTAATCACTTCTTTAATTATACTGGTCAGCAGATAATGACTTTGCTTCAATTACTTGAAGACTAACTGCAGCAAAAAAGTCATAATGTGAATGTCCCTAGAAAAACAGGGCACATCCTTTTTGCACATATTCATTAGCATTCAGGTTCTTTGTAGGTGTTTTTATAAATGTGATTACAGTCCACATTTATTCTTATTTCAGGTTTTCAGTGCCAGAGACTGATCAGTGCTCAAATGTCATTAGCAGAGTTGCTGCTGCATCAGAGCCCACTAATGGGAGTGTTGGCTCACACACCACAATTATCCCCCATCATCCCTATTGTGTCTTCTCTGCAAAAAGAGAAGGGCTTCAAAAATTTGTAGCTAATTACAAAGCAGCAAGGAATCCATGTGAACTTCTAGAGCAGTTTGTTAATTTGTAGTCTCTCTATTTATTTATTTATTTGTTTACTTTTACAGTCAATAAAAGAAAACCTGAGGATACCTTATGTGGCTTTATTATAGAAGTGATTTCCAAATTAATGGAAGTATTGCTGCGAGGACCATCTAAGCCTTTGTTTACTTCTCAGGTTTGGATGATCATTAATTGTATGTAAAGTCTCACTGTAATGAGATTTTTGTTTCCTTATACTTCCTTCTTGTCTTCATTATTTTCTTTGCTGGCTTCTAGGTCCTGTTAAAAGATTGTGCTGACTCAATTGCATTGTACTATCCATTTTGCCTGGGCATTAGTAAAAGAACAAGACAAAAGAAGTGGAAATATTAATCAGGAATATACATATCAGAAGCTGTGTCTACACAGCTAAATAAACTCAATGCAGGTAGCAGACTTAAGGTCTTGCTCTGTCATCATGCCTGTTATTCAGTTGCTGTCATGCTCCCAGTCATGGTTTAGGTACCCACCAGGATTTTCTGAGACATTCTGGGTAAAATTTGGGAAACACCATGTACAAGGGAGCTCTCATATTCCTGCCCATAACGGGTACTTAGTGCAACAGTTCTGCCCTGTACAGTCCTCCAACATCATCCCTGCAAAAATGGCATCCTCAAACAAGTCCCATGTACCCCCACACTCAAGCTACACCCCAGAGCCTTCAAAACACTTCCAGTTTCAGGCAGTGAAACACTGGAAGACCACAACACAGATTTCTCAGTAGTCTAGACACATTCAAGTGAAAACATATAGATGATATGCATGACTTAAGGTGACTGAGGCCCAAGGAAAGAAGAATAATAAGTGCTGTGTAATATGGATTTAGCTAAGCAAAACCATTTGCTCAGGGACCTGTCCCTTGCCTATGTTTTTTAACAGCAAATATTGGGATCTCATAGAGAGACATGGGAATGCACCCTACATTGTGACATATACTTATCTACAGGTGGATCGGTGGGTAGGTGGAATATTCATCAAAGCTAATGATTAGATTTGTCCTCAAGCTTTCTGATGCTTAGAAAAGGAAAAACAATGTCTGTTCTATACAGCATAGTCTGCTTATACATCTCTGTAGTTCTACTACAGAAGAGATGCTTTCATTGCTAATATTGCCCAGGCTGAAGTGACAGGTGTGCTGAACTCTGTAATTCTCTTCATATAGTTCACATCAGGAAATTAATCTGGAATAGTGAAGGAAGAGCCATGGTGATGCTGAGATACATTGCTGTTGGCACACAAGCTGTCTACTTCAAAGCTAGCTTGTATGGTTCTGCCTTTGACTGCAATTCAGACATGCTTGAATACATAGCAGAGCTGATGTTTGAACTAGTTAGGCACTATTGGCATTGCAAACAGTATGTTATGACAGCCCCTACCCCTGCAGGTAAAGGGGAAGACACAGACACAATTTCTTTCAAGCTGTGTATTCTCCTTTCACAAGCTGTTACATCTGACAAAGAAAGTCCACCAAAAATACTCAGTTATAAAATTAGTATTATAGGCAACTTCTGGGAAATTAGAGAACAGAAATGAAACAAACTGAACTAGCAACCTTAGAAAAGGGAGACAAATCCCCAAATAAGACATTAGATACGTTTCTCTTCTTGGCCATCAGATGTTAGAGGTCATAAATATGCAGTGCACTGCATCATTCTTTTTTATTATTTTCATGGCCCTGCCTCATTTTCGTGCAGTTTTTCCTGAATCCATCCTGCCACTTTCTTTAAGGGCTTTACTTTCTTAAAATATGTAAAGTAGCAGAGGGAGAGCCACTGTCATCTCTGGGATAAAGTACTGGGGCTTTTTTCCCCATTTGTTCCTCTTTAATTAAAGCTAAGAATTCTGTTGTTTGCCAGCATTTTTTTCTTGCATAGATATTTAAAGATTTCTCCCCCTTTCATTAACAATCTCAACTTTGATTGCTATTCCTCCCCACTGGATCAGTTAGCTTTCACATCAGCTCTCTTCTTGTTGTCATTGCAGCCTGCTGTGTGAATCAGGTAAGCCTGGTGAGATACCTTTACAGTGACTGCCTTGATTGTGTTTGCTTGGGTTGTGAGGAAAACAAGAAGCCTAAAATAAAATAAAATTAACTCAGAGGCTTCTTTGTGAAAGAATCAACCCACTGCTGAATCTATAGTACAGTAAAAGGTAGGGAATTTTACAGTTACATTGCAAGTGTCTTACTGAAGTCCCTTGCTGGGAGGAAACCTTCTCATGTTGTTATCTTGATCTCAGTAGTTTTCATCTGTCTAATGTACTGCTCCAACAGTATGTTATACCCACTTTCCATAGAGGTAAATGATAGCATGCTGCCCAAGGCAATGGGAAGCCAGGCCTTTACCAGAGAGCTATGGAAACAGAGCAGTTGCCTGAGCTGGGCTTAAACCTGCGCTGCAGCAGCAAGGCTGAGAGGAGGAGACACATCTGCAGCAACCCTCTGGCTGCTGGGACCTCTGCCTTTGGTGGTGGCTTTGCAGCTGCAGCAATTCATAGAATCATAGAATCATAGAATCATAGAATCAATCATAGAATCATAGAATCAATCATAGAATCATAGAATCATAGAACCAATCATAGAATCGGCTGGGTTGGAAGGGACTGCTGAGGTCATCAAGTCCAGCCCTTGATCCACTGCCACCGTGGTTACCAAACCATGGCACTGAGTGCCACATCCAGTCTTTTTAAATATCTCCAGGGACGGAGAATCCACCACCTCCCTTGGCAGCCCATTCCAATGTCTGATCACCCTCTCCGTAAAGAAATTCTTTCTAATATCCAATCTAAACCTCCCCTGGCACAACTTGAGACCATGCCCACTTGCCACACATCCAGCTGTGGGTGAGGGTGACTACTGCCTACAAAAAAGCATCCTCTGGTAATTAGGAACAGAGTAAGAGGAGATCAAAGGAGTTAGCAAATATGAAGCCAGCCCTGTGGGCTAGTAGTAGTAGTAGTGGTAGTAGTAGTAATAATAATACTCTTTTTTTTTTTTTTTGTGCTGTACCCATGAATGTATTACAGAAGTATTGGCAAATCTTATTCTGCCTGTAGGGAAGAGAGAGGACATGGAATTAGAAAGATTCTTTCAACTCTTTGTTTGAAGCCTGCTCAGACTAGAAGTGGCAAAACTATACCAGATGATGGTCTCTCTGATGCTAATCAATAGTCTTGAACTATGTATTTGTGGGCAGGGCTTTAAAATTCCGTTTTAGCAATATAATTCCTTGTGTTTTAACAAATCTCTCCAAGGGCTTGGGCAATCTTGGTTGAGTTGCAAGAATGAATGTCTCTATGCTTCTGATAGTTTTACACTTCCTCCTGTTTCTCCCCTCTTCATCCCCTGAGGTTTTAGCTATGGTCTGGAACGAGTCTTGAACTAGCATTGGCTTCCTGATACAAAAAAGAGGAGTCAAATAGTAGTGGAGGAGAGGGGAAATACGTCTTTCAAATGAGAGTATGTAGCAGCAGTTTTGAGATCCTAGAACTGAAGTAGCTGTGCCCAAAATATGGCCAAATAAATAAAAATGAAAGAAATCAGGTAATTGGTTAGGAACTTGCACTGAGCTCATGTCAAATTCTGCTATGGGGCAAAGATGGTTTCTTCCTTTTAGCTTATGTTTCCTCTGTGAATTCTGAAGTCATCTTTGGACTTGAATGAACAATGTCTTTTATTTGTTTTTAACTTCTAGTTTTACCATCTGGCATGAATTGGGCTGCACTGAACATGTTCTGCCTTATCAAATTCTATTATCACTTTGCGCTTATCACATAGTTTATCACTTTGCAACTGCTTGTGTAAGAAATAAATACGGCAAGGAAATAAAAGTATTAGTGGTTTGAAAACCTTTTAAAAAATTGTTGCAGCCATTCCTCCAAACACCTGAGGCCTAAATTCTTGTCCGAATATAGATAACTTTAAGGTTCTTTTTGTTGTCTGTATAGCTATATTGCTGTACAGAGATATTTTGCAATAAATCAAGTATCTTTGGTTTTACCAAGCAGTTTATCCCTTTTACTTTTTAAGGCGTGTATTTAATTTTTTAACCCAGTTGAAGTGTTTAAATTTAAGTGCACTTTTATTTTCTTTTATTCTAAAAAAACCTCTATCTTTTTCTCTCTTTCTCTGTTGCATTTTCATTTATGTTTATAAATATACTCTGTTTCTAGTGCAGAACTGAAGTACTAAATGGTTTATTTGTTTTTTGCTTTTGTTAGCTATCCCTGGTCACAGTATATTGACTTATTTACTTTTGCAGTGTTTAACCTGGATCAAATTTTTCACACTGTATTAGACAAGAGTCTGAACATCATGAAAATAATAAGCAGAAGAGTTTTCACTCATGAACAAAAAACGTAAGAGAAAACTACTTTTGAAAGGCACATTTGTAAACCACTATAGGTAACAGGTTCAAATCTTCAACGTATCAAATCTGGTAGCTTTAAATTTCAAATGTCACTTCTAGTTTCACCTTTTGAAGCTTGTTTGGAATAGGTGTTATATAGAAATAAATACTTAAGTCTGAGTCCTTTGGAATAAAAGCCTATCTCTTGGCAACATCTCTGAACAAATACCTGACCTGACCTGTTGATCAAATTTCAAACAATAAGCATAGACCAAGGCAATAAGTCCTGTCTGTGATGCCAGGACAAGGGTAATAACTCAACACTTCTCTTTCCCTCACTAAATAGTGAATGATGAAATTATCGTGTCAAGAGTGCTTCTGTGAAAAGTGTTTAGACCCACAACACCACATGTTCTTGTTTTGCCCTGGTGAATTAAGGAATGTAACAGTTTTGGGGATTCTTACTAAGCTAGCTGGGATAGAGCATAATTACATGCTGATTCCTCAGATGAAGAAAGATGGTGTTAGAGACAGGTATTTTCTTACGTGGTCTCAATATTACCTTGTTTTTACTCTAACTGCAGAATAAAAATTAAACTAATTACATTGAAATGTGATAAATCTTCCAGACTCAGATTTCTGTTACTCTGGTCAAATCACAGAAATCCTTAGACTTATTGTGACAATAGAGTGACTATGAGCTGAATGTAGCCACCCATGAATGTGAATGGCAACATGTCTGTCTAAAAATAAATCCTGAACAAAGTTATAAAAATGCTTTACTCTGTTATGAACCAAAAATGCACAGTGCAACAAACTAAGTAATGCTGGATGACTCTCAATATTTATCAGTAAATCAATATGAATTATTAGTTTCTTCTGTCTAACAGGGCTTTGAAAGACTTCTTGGGCTCTGCTTCTCTTTAGTTAAAGTGGAACATCTAATGCCTACTCAGAAAACAGAAGAACTATTAGATGTTGAGTCTGGTGATTCTCCATTCAAAACTTATATATGCAAAAAGATGTGACTTTATTAATTTTTAATCACAAGAAAAGAATTATTTACACTTGTGGTGAACAAGGGGGGCCTACTGCTATTTCATGATAATCTTTTTGTTTCCTTAGATGTTTTTTAGTTTTTGGTTTTGAGTAAGTTTTAGAATTTAAGATTTCCTTGCTAGACTGCTTTTCCAAACTTACTACTATGTATCACAAAAGCATCTTTTACTAGAGATCTGGAAAGCCACAAAACTACATCCAGGTTTTATTCTGGACTCAGAAGACATGAAAGATGGAAAAAGTGACAAACCAATGGAAGTATGAAAGCATTTATAATCACAATAAAGCCAAAAGAAGACTGAAAGAATTATTCAGGAGGTGCTAATGCTTATGTAAGACAAAATATTCTTAAAATTATGATTTTTACACTCTAAGAGCAAGCCAGTTTTGTTTTCTTAGCAGGGTATGAAGTGTTATTAGTTAACAAGATTTATACACAGATCCCCTGAGTACTGGCTTGGACAATCACATTATTGATTGGCCACCATGATGGCACTAAACCTGAACCTCCTTAATGTCATAATCTCTAATCATCTCTTGATTAGGCACTCTAAAGCACCATAGCCATGATCAGGTAGCAGCAGAGAGCACTGATTGAGCAAATCAGTCTGAAAAGTGTCCCTTGAGAAGAATTTCATTTTCCAGGCCAGAATTATCACCACTGTACCTTTGAATCTATACTAATAACATAATGGGTGAGAAAAAAATATTTTTCATGCTGACACAAAACACCTGTTTTCTTCCTTTCCTCTGGGTCAGGATTATCGCATTATGAGCCGAGCATTACTCATCTCTTTTACAGTTAGCAAAATAAGCTGATAGTAGATAGACATTTTTAATTCTTACATTATCTGCTGTACAGCTGTTGACATATGTAATTATTTAGCATCATGTTTGAAAATGCTTTTAAAAGTCTAGATAACAAGAGATAATTAGTGTCCTTTTTCAGAAAAGGAAATCCCATGCCAGCCTCCCATAGCTGAAACTAATAATATTATGGCAAGTCTGATCTTAACAGATTCTGTTTGTGGATAGAGCTGCAAATCAGTGATATCCCCGTCTGTGGTGAAAAAACAAACAAAAATCTCTAACATTTACTTCAGCAAATTAAATTTTGTATTAAGATGTTGATGACAGCAAAGATAGCTGATAATTTTAATTTGCTTAGGCTAAATGATACCACTGTTAACTGTAACACTTTAAAGAGAGTACACTCAAGGAACATTGAGATCTCTTCCAGGCTGGGATTGGTATCACAGATGTAGTGGCACTGGCTTCCTACCATCAGTTCACACTGCAGCACATCATGTCTCTCTTTGAAAGGGTAAAAATTATAGCATATCAAGCTGGTTGCCCCTGGAGTCTCCTTGTTTATTAGGGTAAAGTGAGAGTCCTTGGACTTTCTCTTTAGTTCCTCTGGTAAAAATTATGACCAAAAGTCCAAAAACATAGGCACTTTAAAAAAATTTCAAGCCCAGTGTCTGATCTTCCCCTAAAGTTTATGATTCTTGGAATGTTTTGCATATTACTTGGCCTTATTTTCCTGCTTCCCAGAATGATCTCTGTATTTGTGAGGTTCCTGACTTCTTTTTTAGAGATTTTTTTTGGTTGGTTGTTTTTGGGGTTTTTTTTTTTTTGTTGTTGTTTGTTTGCTTGTTTTTGTTTTGTTTTCACATTACGGGATCCCTTTCCTAAATGTCTTCCCAATCCTGACTAATAATTTGGGTTTTTTTTGGTCTACTTACTGGGTAGCAAGAAACTGTATAATCCTTTATAAACATTGCAAAAGGGATGGAAAAACCTCTAGCAGACATTGTTAACTACTGGCACTTCTGGGATAGGAAACTTCTGTGAAGTAGTACAAGCCATAGATATTCTTGTTGTCCATTTCTGCTTGGTGTTCTGGTGCAAAACCAATTTGAACTCTCATGTTTCCAAAGGTATTATTATGAACCAACTATTGCCTGCTACTCTGTGAATACTCCCTGGCTGGGGAATTTGATATACACCCTGTTCCTATATTTAAAAAAAAAAAATCTATAAGAGCTTATGAAAGGTTATGGCATTCTGACCTCTGATTTTGCTGCATGCACTTTTGCTGCATGCCTTGTATTAGCAGAGTTTCATGGTTAAGTGTTCAATTTTTTTTTTTTTACTTAGAGATTTCATGTTTAACACACACAAAGTCCCTATCAAGATTTTTAAAATCCTAAAAATGTTATAAATAGGAAAAGCTTATGATTTCAAGTTGCTCTTGAAGGCTTCATAAGCAGAAAATACATTCTTAGACCCCGAATCCAAGGGTTGTTGCACATCTGTAGCTCTTCTTGATGTAGCATTACCTCATAAGGTCAAGATGGCAGCCTAAGGATTACACCTGGCCTATTAAATGATTCCATCCAGCCCATTGCCTCTCTCAGGAGGAGAAATGATGGGCTAGACAACCTGCCTGAGGAAAATCTTGCCGAAATTTGCTGGTAACTCACTACATTCTGTAGACAAAAGAGACAGAATGCATACCTGAGATCTCTTTTTATATGTAGGAGACCACAAAACTGCTAATTTAGTGCCATGATACCAGGATATTTAGCCTCGATGAGGGGCAACTGGTGGTCCATGTAGGGAATGTGCCTGTTGTCAGGGAGGGCTCCTGGCCAGCTGTAGATTTGGTTACAGGACGAATTGTGTGGTAAAAATTGTACATTGCCTGTAAAACATCTGTGGAGAGTGGCTTCAATAAAAAAGAAAGATTTACAAGCAGTGAGAAGGGAGATAGGATATTTACTTAGATTTGTTTATCAGGAGAACATATCTTATATGCTTGAGTTTTCCAAGAAAGTCATTTCTGTAGAGGAAAAATATTTTTTTTTTCTTCTCAATAAAAATTACTGGTGACTTCTATTTTGTGTAAGCCATGTCAAGCTGCTGTGATTGTGTGTAACTGAATTGTATTAGCAATGAAATAATTATCATGATATGAACTATATACCAGTTGCGTATGGACATAAATACTCTGTGTGAAATTTACTTTTACTTCTGCATTTTAAAAATGTGACACTTACTAATTTTGGGTACCTGCTGTTTGAGCATCAGTGCTGCATGGCAGTTTTTGAATGAAATTTCCTTCCCCAGCTCCCCTGTATTGAAGATTGGATAGATTAAAAAAGCAGATGAAGCTGTTCTACTTGAAATTGAAATTGAAATCTGTGGAATGGAGATGCTAATTTGTGCAGTTAGGGTAAATCTCTGTCTCTGCCCTGTGGCATGGAAAGAAGCAGTGTGCTTCCCAAATTCCTGCACCTTAACTCAGCTGGCTAGCAATTTAACAGAGATTACTTAGCTGTGTGTATATGTTTGAGACTGTCACTTTATAATTAAGACTTTACTGCAGCTCATGGGACGTGGTGTGTTTTAAAGCCCTCATAAATTTTGTCTCTCAAAAGCACTTATTTTCAAATGACCCTGAAAGCACAGTAATGTTTAACATCAATGTATGTATAATACGTGAAGTTTAAATGGATTCATCTCCAACCTCAGTGAAATTGATTTACTCTGCAATTTGGCATGAGAAAAAAGGGATTTAAAAAAATTCTTTCTTAGTTTGAAGGATTTTACCCTAATTTACCAAACAATAGTGAAAAAAAAAAAAAAGAATGGAAATGGAAATTAAATAGAATATATTTATCTTTAAAAGAAGTATCATAATTTTTCAGAAATTAATAAAATCTTCTGGTCATGATTTCCATTACAAATATGCAGGTCAGCAACTGTCTGCTCTTCACTTTTCACTTCTTGATCTTTTCTGCACTGTTATCTTGATGAGCTAAAGGTATTATGATACTGCTGATCCGTGTAATCTTTCTTTCCATAGACAAAGGATGAGGATATTTAAGCAGTGCAAACCTGCACTCCTACCAGGAAGTATTCCCAGCCACAACAAGGGCTTGCCCTCAGTTACCTGCTGCCAACAGAGGAGAAGCCACTGAGGGAAGCACTCTGGGTTTAAAACTCTTGGAGGAAACAAGAGAAAAGGTTTTACCTGGATTATTCCCATTGTGTGTGGTGCTCCTCCAAGCGCCAATCACAAGAGCATGGATTTATGATATAGGGTGGATGGATGGGCAGAATTAAGGAAGAGCAGCCAAGGGAGGTGGGGGAGGTTCCATTTACCCTGAAGTAGTGTGTCTGTGTGAGCTGGGGGTAAAAGAGAAATTATTTTTTCAGTTACAATCTTGTAAAAGTTCATTTATTTATGTTAGTATTACTGATAGTGTAAGCCCAAATAAATTCACTCAGTCTTTCATGTTAGGGAAAATAAGAGAATACTTACTCAAGGGTTGGACTCGATGATCTCTGAGGTCCCTTCCAACCCAGCCAATTCTATGATTCTATGATTTAAGGTCAGTTATTACTTCTTTGATTTCACCATTTATTTTAAATACTGAACTTCAGCCAACTCTTCCTTAAAATATGTGGAGATTAGTGCAAACACATCCCTCTCCTTTATCCTGAGAGAATTACTGAATTATCTGCAATAATTATCCTCTTTTTGTGTAGTTCCATTATTCCCTGTTTGTGCCCAGTCACTTTATTTTTCACTGAGTTTCTAGGCATTTCAGTAAGGCCCATAGAATATTATGGAAAGGTTTTCACCAGAACCTGACATAATGTAGCTCTTTGGTAGCAAATATTTATTTTACCATCTTAACATGACTCTAGCCTTTTTTGTCTTTTCCTTTTAGCTGCTGGAATAACAAGTTGGAGTTCACCATCACAAGGAAACTTCAATCGATTCTAGGAGTTATGATTAGGTCAGAATAAAGGAGTGAAAGGGGAAGTGATCACAAACAATATTTGTTGCATAGGAGCAAAATAAGGCAATAAATGAAGTATCATATACCGAATATTTTGTAGTCAAAGACCCATTTAATAAGCACTTAATGTAAAAAAAAGTATTGTATGTGACGAAAAAGGGAATTATTTGTAGCATGTCAATACATGTCATAGATGTGATTAATTAATTACCTCTTTGATATTAACCTAACAGAAAATACACGGTTAAACCAAAAGAAGTTTAAGGGGAAAGAGAGGAATAAATCACTTAGAAAATGTCTGAAAAAACATGCAGTAGCTACTCTAGAAGTACCTCCTAATTGACAGCTGTACAGCTGGTCTTTTATTGTATAGTCTTTCCATGTCAAATATTCATAATTACAGGCAATATCAAATTAGGCGTGCTTGACTAATTAATAGGACAAAATTACAGAAGATAAGACAGAAATCCAGATGGATTGTTTTACACAAAAAATCAGGGTTAATACTATTAACAGATTGGCCCGGTACTATTAGCCTGGCTGGAATGAGAGAACTTCACATATATTCTTTCCAAGGAAAGATTAATGTATTCTAAAGTGAATGTACATATTAATACTCAGTTTTTCTGACACTTTGTGGTGTGTGTGTTATATGCTCCAGGTGAATAGATAACATTCTGTTCTGGAGAATCATTAATCAGACTCATTGGCTCCTGGATAGTCTGCTGGTTGTCTTGTCTTCCACAGAACTGGAAAACAGATGGAGCTGTAGTCAGGAGCAGCTGAGAATCCCATACTTGAGACAAGTGAAGGATCCTTTACTGTCACTTGAGAAGAGGAAAAAAAGGAGTACAAACAGGAATCTCACCTGGTAGTTTAATTGTTTGAAAATGCTCCAGGAATGAGTTCTGTGGCTGTAAGTCATGAATAATAATGCCATCATGGTTCTGGAGAAATTTTTCAACACCAAATGTGAAGATTCGATATTCAGATGACATGAATAGGATGTAAGGCAGAGGGGGACATGAAACAATTGAAGGCTTTCCCATTGCATGATGTTATATGTCACCACTGGGCTTTGGTTTCTGAATTTTGTTTCACTCACATTTACATGAAAATGCTGACCTGTCCACAGTACTTGAATGGCTGTTTTTCTAGTGAAGACAAAAAAAAAGAACATTAATTCCTGGTTCTCTTTTATTTTATGTCTACTTAAACAGGGAACCACTTGGAAAAAAATATTTTTAGATTTTTATTTTTTTTGTTATAGGATGCTCATTTGTTAAATGTACTTGTGAGAAACTTTGTCTTGCATTTTTAACTAGTTTCCTTAACTCTGATAGTAGGCAGACAGATAAATTAATTACTCTGAGCTGTCGTATGCCCAGATACTTGGAATTTCAGTAGCAAGCTCCTGATCTAAGATAGGAAGAACATGTAACCTGTTTACTACCCCATCCCAAAATTCCCATCTGGATTTATGACCAGGTTCCCAAAGAGATTCTCTAATGGAAGCAAGAAATGTAAATTGTCAGAATGGGACTGAACTGTGAAAAGAACTTGAATTGAATAAAGAGAGCACTGTAGAGTGTGGCACTGTAGTGCGCACACGCCTGAAGTGCCAGGCTGCAAAGAGGCCTTTCTGAGCTCATGTTTTAATTGCATTTGTTTCTTTTTACACAAGCACTAAAGTTGTTTTGGGCCAGATGGTGACAGAAGAGAAGAGTAAGGAAGTAGGGATGGCTCACTTTCAGGAGATCACGTATTGTGTGCTTGCTTCAGGATGGTTTACATATTTAAAGAAACATTTCCAGAGGGACAGGAACCCTAGGCTCTCCTTCCTAATTGAATATTTCCACCTGACTTGATCTGCTGAGCAGTTACATGCCCTTTGCTTTGCAGGTGATTTGGCAGGGATGTGTGAACTCCCACTGGAAATATAGGTGCACAATTTCTACAGGTGCTTGCAAGCTGGTGTTTGAAATCCCCAGCAAAAAGGGAACATTCATTTGCTTCCTCTCCCTCTACACACACACATTCACACCCCCTGTCAAAGCAGTTCCTATATCCTCAGATTGCCTGATGAAGGATTTAAAGTGAAGTAACAGCCTCTCAAGCCATTAAGAAACTCACAGGGCAGAATCTATGGCATACAAATGGCAAAGTCATGGTTTATAGACCTTGGTCATGCTGATGTGTGAAGCAGATTTCAAACAACTCTGCTGGCAGGAGTCAGTGATGCAGCCATCACATAACAGCAGCCAAAATACTTAGACATTAGAGCCAGGAACATATTATTAATCTGAGCAGTGCTAGAGCAGAGGAATGCCATTTGCTCATCCTTTCTGTTGGAACAGTCCCTGCCTACCTCACATATTTTTCACTGTGCCAGTAATTCCCAAGTGCTTTCTGGGAGCTCACCACTGTTTGGGGAGCATTCCCATGAGGATTTTGTATGTGGCAAATACAGTAGACACACCATAGATACTACTCTTCAGGGCACAGAGACAACAAACTTCAGGGTCTCAAGCACATTTTGTTTCCAAGTCTGGTTTACTCATCTGTATAGTCCTGAGCTACATGGCAACAAAGAAATAGAGGATTTTTAGAGCACGATTCTAAGAACTCCTGCTCTAAGTAATCTTACTTTTGATGCCTTCAAATGCATTTTTAAAGCTAGCTGGAAACAAACAAACAAAAAAAAAAACTGGTGTTATTTTCTGGTGCAAATTCAGAAGCTGTGGCAATGAGTCTTCTTACTGTTTAAATCCAAATAAGACTAATGGTATGTTCCAAGACCATTTAAAAAAATGTTGCCATAAATGTAGACAGAAAAGAAAATGTAGTGAGAAAAATGCATCTGCTTCTTTTATACAGGGAAGGTAACTCATGGGTGGTGGTGGTGAAGGGTAATGTATTGGGAAGAAAATCATATTTGAGTAGACAGAGGTAAGAGCTTTTTAAAGTTTACTAGTTTAAATTCATGAATGTGTAAAAGAATACACACAAATGCTAAAAACAATGAGCCAAGACTGGAAGCACCGCAACAGGTATCTTGTTTTAAGGAAGCTTCTTTCTTGAAAAAAATCCTCTCCTACCAATTTTTGATGTGCCTTTGGGTTATATGAGCCCTTTTACTGCACAGAATTGCTTTACCAACCATACTTAATGGAGAATAATATGATTTAACTGGTATGATATGATAGGTTGCAGTCAAATTGCTTAGTAAATTCACCCAAAAAAAGAAAGACGATTTCCTGGGTATAGCAAAACATGTCTTTTTGATCAAAATGAAAGAAAAAATGTTAAAAACCTCTAAAACAATGAGTTTGTCTTGACTTGAAATGTGTCAGAGCATTTTCTTTACTGCTGAGCACTGATAAATCTTCCATGTTTAGGAGAGATACCTTAAAATTTTATTTGACAATTACAATCCTCTCATATTTCCTTTCAAGAATGCATATTGACTCGCTTTTTAAGGAACATCAACTATACTGTGTCAAAAACCCCTCTAACATATATAATACTGAAATCAATGATAGTATTGATCTTTTGAAAAAGCAGAGGCCAAAAGGAATTTGCTAAAAAAAAAATAATAAAGAAAAGCACATAAACAAATCTTCAGTGTTTTATGTCCAACAGCAGTAGAGGAGGTACTTTAGAGGAAGTGGCTGTCTAGTTCCAGAATGGCGTCTATATTAAGACTCTTGGATGAAGTAGCCATTTAAGATAAAATACAACATAACTATGGATTTGAAATAATAGTAAATTTTCTTCTTCTAGTATTGACTTTTGTTTGTTTGTTTTTTTGTTTTGTCATTTTTTGGTGTTATTAGATTTCTTGTAAACTGATTTTCCTTCTTGAGACTGAGATAAATTGAGTCTACCTGGGTACCTATTTCTTTCAATATACAGGAAGAACAACACCATATCTTGTCTTTTGAATCTGTTGTTTGAGTCTAAGTTAGAGACAATATTAAACATTAAACTGTTTGCTTTTTTTTTTTTTTTGATAGGTCGTTTTATTTTGTTTTGTTTTATTTTTTAATTTTATCTTCACAGAATGAATAGCAAGTCTAAGACCTGAGAGCCCCCTCTGTCCCTAGCCTGTAACATGGTTCCAGAGTAATCCAGCTGCTGAATATTTAACAGAAGAGTTGGTCAAAGAGAAAGGAAAAAAAAATAACAAGGGAGAAATGAGCATGGAAATCAAGCTGGATTGTGGTTGAAAATTGGCCTAATCATGTCAGTAAGACTTATCATTTATGAATAAAGGGAAGACTTTCACAGGCAGGGTAAGTAATTCTATTTACCAAATCTTACACATGTCAAATTCTCAATTAAATTAATTAATATATTCAGATCAAAAGGAAAACATGAGAGAAAGAGCTGAACCTAGTGACTACACAAAGATACCTTTCTGCTCCTTTCAGATTCAGTCTTTCACAGTACAAGAGTACTGGAGATTTGCCCTTCAGCTTCCAGGTGACTCCTTGTAAACATTAACAAGAAGTCATCCCATGGAGCTCTTTCCCTGTATTTCTTCCTTTGAAATGTGCTGTGCTTCAATATAGATGTGTTCTCTGGCTATACACCCTTACCAGAAAGGTACAGGTTCTTTTTATAATTTACAACATATTTTATGTGTTATATGAAGACCTAAGTCCTTCTATATTTTCCTACTCTGAGGACCTTGGAGTCAGAGTTGGAGCAGAGTGTCATTGGAATTCACTGGAATTAGAATTGTTCAGAGCCTATAGATTGCTGGGTAGTAGCAATCCCTTATAGACAACAGCCTTGTTCTCACTGTAAAAATTAATTTCAGTGCTCAGAAGAAAAACATTTCAGGAAAGGCAAAGGACGCGCATTTCAATATCAGCAAATGAATTTATATTGAGAAGTGTACTCGACAGTTCACTCAGAAAAGTCATTAGGAAGAGAGAAGTGTCTATATAGAAAAAGAAAAAGAAAAGGTAGAAAAGATAAGAGAGAGATGTGCATCCAAGAGACAAACATGGAAAATAAACCATATTTTATTGAGTACAGAATAAAAAAAATAAACAAGCAGCAAGTTCAGAACAGTAAAGTAATGCCTGTTACTATGCTGCTGTTTGGTTGTTTTCAATAATAGAAAAAAGTATAAAACTATATAGTAAAAGTAAGCTTTTTATACCAGTTTTATGTTAAGAGAATGAGACTGCTCCTTCAGATTTACTGTTGACCTGTGACTTTCATGTTTAATCTATAGGATTTAGAGGATGTTTATACCTACCTATTGGTGTGCTTTCGTCTCCTATAATTTCTGATTTATAGACCCTGGAAAAAACAAAAGTCTAATGAATTATTGAATGCTTTATCATGACATAATGTAACAACTTTGCTATGCAGTAAATATGTGTTTAATAGGGGATGTCCTTTGTAGTTCACTTGTAAATTCAAGAATTCTGCAGTTTTGTGCTTGGGTTTTATGTTAGTATGGAGCCTATAAGGGTCTTTCCCTTAGTGTCTGTTCCTTGCAGAAGGATGATACAGCATTTTATTTTTCACATGCTGTAGGACAGCTGAATCCTTTTAATCCTTTACACTTTATTGAAGACTGTGAAGCTCCAGAAAGTGGCAGAACATTCTAGTGGAGGTCATGCCCACCTTTACTTTGCTGAGGGTGTAAAATGGGAATGAAAATTTGTATTCTATGTTTTGCCAAACTTATCTTTTGAGTTCCCTGTAGAAAAAAGATAAGTTGGGCTTTCTCTGTGACAGTCAGTGGTTTGGGAAAGTGTGGAAGAGGAGGGAGAGGGTTAACTTGGTACCAGGAAATGTCGTTTAGAGTTATTCCCTTTAAAATCTGTGGGTATCTGCCTGTGTAAACTTTTGTGGCCAGGTGCAGCCAAATAAAAATCATCCACAAAGGGAATTTATTATTTATTTTAGCTTGGCTGGCTGATGATTTCTTAGCATCATAGTTATTTTTTTTATAATGCATCTCTTCACTCTGAGAAGCAGATATTCTCCCTCTGGTGTAAAACTGATAGGCAATAAACCTATTTAATATCATGTAGTTCTGTGGGGCTCTAGCTGAGAATTTTGCTGGTACAAATGGTGCTACAGATCACAGTCTGTGTTTGCTCAGACTCACTGGAACATCAAATTTCAGTGGCAACTATATTTTATTATACATACCACTGCAGGAAAGCAGAAACTGAAGTATAATTCAGGGCAAATATAGTGGAGCTTTTGCACAACATTATCACTCTACTTATCCAATATTTTCTCTTTCTCCTCTCACTATGAGCAACAGTTACTATCTACTAGGATAAGATATTTATTTCTAGCATTATTGTCATTTTAGCTTTGTGGTGTCCACATTTGAAAATGTGCATTAATACACAGATGCTGGCACTTTATTTTTTTCCCTTGGAAAACATTTTTGTTCCTCTGATGTAAAATTGCTTTTCAGTCTGTTTTTGCAAGTGGGATACAGAACTCTAATACTATACAACTAGAAATTAAAGGCTTGTTTTGTAAAAGGCAGCTTGAAAGTACAGGGCTGGAGGACTCTCCAGTAAGAAAAAGAGAAAAAGTCAGTCTTTTAAATCAATCTAGAAGGTTAGGGAGAAAGTCAAGTTCACAGAATTTATTTCATGATATTTTTCTTTCCATTTAGAATTAACACTAAGGATGCTAGGACATATCCTGCAATGTGTCATTGACATGAACAAAACTGATGAAAACATTTGTACCCTGTTATCCTTAGTGCAGCAATGAAAAATCAGGTTTTCAAGAGATTGTGTAGTGGTAGTCTAGCATTTTTTGGTTTAGTTTTTGTTTTTTTGCTCACCCATTGCAGTAATTTTTAAGGTGAATTTCAAGAATGGAGATTTCACAGCCTCCCTGCTGGGACTGGCTTGTTTAAATAAGCACATAGCCTTTTCCACAGGGAAACATCTCCAGATGAATTTTTCATATTCATTTTTCTCTTGCAGAATTTTAACTATAAAAATTAAAATTGTAATATGTTGCTGGAAACATCAGAAGTGGTTTGCTTGATGCTTATTTATGTAATTTTTTTTTTTGAGACATCTACTGAATTTTCTTATATTTTATTATTTCAGTGCTCATTTTTTTTACTCAATGTTCTCTTGTATCTAAAAAAGCTTGTGTTTGCAAATTATTTTAAAAACTAAAAGGAGAGAATAATTTCATATTCAAAGACAAAATTTGGCAAGATGCAGTATTTTGGGATTTTAGTTCTCAAAGAGCCTTTCTTCCTTTTACATTGTAGAACACCTTTGCACTTTTAATATTGAAATTAATTGTTTCCATGTTCTCTTAGGTAAACTGGTCTTAAAGTCCTTAAACCTTTGGTAGACCAGTGCAGCACCTTGCAATGAATGGCTCCTCTATGAGCAGTTTCAGTGATTATTTATGTTGCTATCTATGTATGAATGTCAGAATGTCTTTGTTCACATTCAAGTTCAGACTATTTGCCATTTCATTCGCTTTTCCTGAAATTCACCATAAAATTATGCTATGATTGCTAAAAATAATTCCTTAGATATGGCAGTTTCAGCTATTTCTTTTCTTGTGGTTGGTTGGTTTGTTTTTTGGTTTTTTTGTGGTTTTTGTTGTTTTTTTTTATAATACATCCAAAGGCTGCAGGGAACAATTACCATCATCCTGGCTGAACTCCTGCATAACCCAAACCACACAATTTCACCCAGGGACTCCTACACATAACGTAACAGCTTGTGATTGAATTACTAGAGCATGCTGAATTGCTGCAAGTCCTTACATGGGAAACAAGTTGTTTGTTCTTTAGAAGTTCACTCTCTGTTGCTCTACCAGTGTTAGATCTGTGCTATCATAATGGTCTTTAGCTGCAGTTTGCTGTGATCCTGCCATAAGATGATTATGACTCCAGGTGAGCTGTGAGAAAGAAAATAGATGTTGATTTAAGCTCCAGCCAGTCATAGCTAAGCCTGTGATTTCAAAAACATTAAAAAAAAGAAAAAAGAAAATGAAAAAAAGCTTCTCAGATCCTATTACTTTCAAACAAAAATAGTTGCTTCTCAGATCCTATTACTTTCAAACAAGAAGAGTTCATGTGATTAAATGAAGCTCCAGTACCTTCTTTGGAGGGGTGAGGGTGAAGGTGGCCCATCTGTGAAAATGCTCTGCTAAGCAGGGTTCTCAAAGGGCACTGCAGAATATTTATTCACTTTTTTTGTCAGACAGGATACGTGTCTCCAGAGAGCATCTGAGATTATTTTCAGAGATTTTAGAAATTATCTATAAGAGTTTAGAGGTTATTCTCCGAGTGTGGATTATATTTACTCAATCTTTTCTTATTTTTTTCTCCTAAATTTATATGGGTCCATTTCCTGTAATTGCTTTTGGAGTAAACAACTGCCTAAATGGAAAAACTAAATATAAGACTATTATGATTTATTACTACCACTAATTTTTGCTCAACTCTTCCCAGTACAAAAGTGTAACAGAAGCAAGGCCATTCTGTATCTGACTTGCAGGAATCATCTCTGTCGAGTCATCACAGAGCATCTGTGCCAAAACCCTGGAACATATAGCTTAAAATAACAACTGGGCTAACACAGTGCCATTTTAATCCACAAAAAGACTCATAATGACCTTGGAAAGCAGTGTATCTGAAGGGAAATTTGACAGTGAGTTTAAAACTAAGCTAGCCTACTAGGCATATCATCTCAGTTTGCAAATAGGCCCGTGAGTATCAAATCCCATGAAACAATGCAATCTGTTAGTGTACTGTATTTCTGAAAAAGACTGGGACTTCAGGAAAGCTACAATAGCATTTCTGCCCAATATTGTCATTAACATACTCTATGCACGGCTGAGACTCTTAAATTTTCTGTGAGCATTTAAGCAGTGCTTATTTCTGTTGTCAAAATTAAACAGATATCCAAATGCTTTGCTGCATTTAAGTCACACTGTTTAGTGGAGGCAGTTAATTAATTCTTTCCCAGTGGTTTCATTAAGCCTCTATAGTTATTCTGTGAATTATTTTGTTCAAGTGGGTTTGTTAGTACGCTGTTCTCTTATCTACAATACCAAGATACAAATAGGAATGTATTCTTTTTATTCTTTCCAGCAGTCTCTTGACTGCTGGAAACTGTAAGCATCTGTTTGAATGCATACTGAGTGAGCTTTCTTATGTGCAAAAGGCTATAGAAAAGTGATAAATAAGCAACTGTGTATGTATTTTATATGTTGAAAAACATTGATAAAATCTCTCATGCATGTATTCCAAGGTTTTAATTTTTAGGATTAAATCTTTAAGGTTTGAAGTGTCTCTCATTTCACCAAACTCAAGTCACTGCTGGTTGAGTGGATCATCCATACATCTTCCAGTGACAGTGAAGAGAGATACACTGGCCCACCAAAGACTAGAGAACAAGAATAAACCTTTTAGGTGTCCAAAATTAAGTAAGATAGACTTTATCATTTCAGTGTAGGTAGTCATTAAAATACTACCCATTTGTGTCTAATGCACTCCACGCTAGCTATAAAGTGTACTGGGGATAGCATTTCACAAGATTTCCATTGTTCTTCATTTCAAACATCACTCTGTAAAGTGGATATGACATTAGTTGGGATAAGATGCTTATTTTACTGACATATGGGACATGCAATTGTGGCTTTGAATAAGACTTTCTTACGGCTCTAATATCTTCACTGTCTAATTCATGTCACCTAGCACTCTTAAAGTTTTTTTTTATCAACTCCCAGTTTCTTAGAAGTTTAGAAATGATATATCAATTTAAAGCAGTACAACTGGAGAGTAACACTGATGTTTGCTGAGTAGAGAATAAAAAAATAATGAATCTGTTCTGAATTAGAAATGAGCTAATTATTCTGCATTGAGACCTATGAATTTTGAAAGTACTGTTAATGGCTTTTAAAAGAGTTCTATGGCGAAAAGATGTTATGAGGGTTTTTTTTTCTCCACCAGATTTTTACTTTCAAGTTTGAGATCTGAATCTGCTCCCTTTGCCAATAAAATCCTTAGAAATACAAAAGGTGATTGTGCAATAAGCGATGGCCAGCATGTAGAAATATATTAAGAAACTGTAAATGCATTTCTACTATTCTTTCTTTTTTTTTTTTTTTTTTGTTTTCACCTGACAGGTCATTCTACAGCAGATTATAGAGACAATGAGGTGAATTGATATAATTAGCTTGGTTTCCTGCCATTTTTCCCATAGGTCAAGCCAATTAAAACACAACTGAGGGAGAAAGTACTCCAAACTGTAGCATATGGCACCATGGCATAAAACACACAGTAGATAGAAAGCAAATTGGCTGGGATTTTATCTTTGAAATTTAATTAAATATAAACCATGCTTGACTTTGAATCACCTTGAAATTTCCTTCTTTCTCTTGACTTATTTGCATCAAGAATCAGATCACTGTTCTTGGGTCACATAATGGCATCTTGTTTGCCTTTGAATGAGTTCCCTGCTGCAGCTATTTCACTGCTCAATATTTTTCTTTGGTTGTAAGCAGAGTCAGCTGAAAGTCAGAATTCCTGATTTGTAACATATTTGGAAATTTAAAAATTATTTTTACTGCAGAGAGCAAACCTCCCTCTCACCCCAGTAAAAATGCAAATAAAATCTGTGGTTTTCAAGTTTTCTTGCTATATGGAAAGTAGTAAGGTTAGGAATAAATAAAACACATTTTTCTTCTTCTTTTCTGCTTCAAGCTAAGTTTCAAGCAGTATTCTTATCCAGCCTGAGTCTGAGCACTGAAGACAGGGAACCTGATTTCCCTGGAAGCAAATCCTGGGACAGTCTGGCAGAAACGTGATTTCTGGTAAGTTTCTATCAATATTTGATCACAAGGTGACTGTGCATTTCCCAGTGCTGGCATTCTGTCCACTAGGTCTGTAAGCTGCTTGTGGGTTCCTTGGGATGACTTCAGTGTGTGCCAAACAGCACTTCACAGACAGTCCCTGGATGAGTCTCCAAAGTGAAAATGACCTAGGAGACACTGCCCTGGTACAATTTGGATATGGTCACTTTCTTCTGGAGGCAGAGGTGCTGATAGCAAGAAGAAGGCTTAGAAGTATTTAGAAAATCACCCTATTTTTTTTTTCTTCATAGTATTTATAATGAGGCTTTTCAGGTAAGACCTTTTTTTGAATGCATTAAACTGATACACCCCTTGTCTTAGTCATTTCTCTTGGATTACAAAAGGTTAGCACTGAAAATCGTGCTTTCAAACCAGGTATAGAGTATATGGTTGCTTAGAAGAGGTAAACTTCACTCTGTATTGTTAAGGGATCCATTCAAATATAGCTTTTCTTCTTTCTTTTGTGTACTTCACACAAGGTAATATTGGGGGTTTTTTGGTAGGTATTTCAAGTATAGAAGTACCATAACCATGGTTATGTAGCTTCCAAGTCTGATTTTCCATTGTTTCATGAAGCACCAGCATAACTCATCTTTCCATACAGAATGGAAATATGTGGAGAGTGGACATGCAGTTGTATGCAATCAGAGTCATGTAGCTGCATTGTAAATATAGTCACCTCACACTTTTGGAGGACAGGCAAACAAGATCAAAATCCAGAAAAGAACTATTTTTCAAGTAATGAATAAATTAGTGTCAGTATATGCTATTCACTATGATCCTTGAATGTAAATTCAGATACTCTGATGAGCATGAGAGAGTAAAGCATATCTGCTTAATTTTTAATCTCATCTATGGGTTAGTCCTTGTAAAATAATAATTATTATCAAATCAGATTCTCTGAAAGAATGAGCTTGTAAAATTCACATACTTTATCTGCTGTGGCAATTGATGTCAGGATGATAATGCCATGCCAGCAGTGCTTAAGCTGAGGGTTTGTCAGTTGTCCCATAATAAACTTCACCATTTGAGGGATTTTTTTTGCATCCCAGCTCATCAAATCACACACGTCAGTCAATATGCAGCTCTCAGGGTTTTGAATGTTCTTTTGCTCTTGATTTACCCTAACAATAGAATCCTTGAAAGAATGAAGGCTTAGTTTCATTGCAGTAGCTAAGTGACTTTGAGTAAATAGATTCCAGATATTGGCTGTGGACAGCTGCATTGAATTAGGCAGTTTGGATAAGTAAAGCTGGAAGTAAAATAAAGCTTGAAATTACTGCTCGTGCAGAACAGGGAAAAGAGGGGAGCATCTTATTTTCCAAATTTCTTTGCTCTGAAGGTAGGATGCATCTTCGAAATATTCCTGGTATGTGGAGATTGGGCTTAGGGACTCATCTTGCTTGACTTTAGAGTACTTCCATATGGATGACTACATGTGGGCTCATCACCCTTGGCTCAGGCATGGGTCTTTTCAGTTTGAGTCTTTCATGCTTTCATTAAAAGTAAGTTAAATCCCTCTTTCTAATACTTATGTGTTTTTACTGACCATACAGACCATTGATGGCAAACAAAAATGTTTGTGTCCATGTTGCACTGTTCTATGAATGAACAGCTGAATCCCACTCCCCACTCTGGATAACTGAGAAAAAGAGAAGTATTCATGTTTGCAGGGAAAGAAGAGAGCTTTACTGCACATGGAACAAGCAGTAATTCATAGAAATGGATTCGAAAGTGCCCTTTATTGGCACAACCACATGATGGATTATATTAATGGAGAATGATCACAATCAAGTGCTTAGCAAGGAAAGTATCTTTTTCTGAGTACATTTTTCCATCCTATCTCTGATGTACTAATTATTTCCATTCCCAGTCTCTCATTTTAACTTCTGGTAATCATAATTTTTTTTGCAGGAAAGGGATAAATAATTTTCTTACCACTTTACACATATTTTTCAAAACTAAAATTTCCATTGCTTCCCCGTACATAAAGCATTCAGGGAACATTGTTCTCGGGAATATTAAATCAGATTTATAATCCTAGTATTTTACATTTCTTGGTATTTAAGAACCCTCTTTAAATCCTTCTAGATATTCTTATATGGAAAAAAATACATATATATAACAAAATGATTATGGACAATTTTTATTTTTATTTTTTTAAATAAAATCTATTCGCTTACTCTCTATCATGCTGGAATTAATGCTTTCTGCCACCTTGTCTTGACTTATAACAGTCAGGAAGCTCTTATTTGCTCTTGATACAACTGAATTAAAAAACAGAGCATCTGTGAAGCAACTGTTATCCAAGCAAAATACCTACTCTCCCAAAAATCAGGGGACAGAAGCTATGATATATTATCATTATACCTTCCCAAACTCCCCTCCTCTCCCTGCCTACTCCAGATTTCATCAAGGGTAATTTGAATTTACACAAACCTCAAGTTCTCTGGAAAGCGATTCTACCTTTTAGCTTAAAAAAAGATCTGTACTTCAAAATTTTTCTCTTTCATCCCTTAAAACTACCAGAAATGCTTGCACAGCATGCACTAGGGGGCAATAGTGAGCTATAAATATTTTCCAGCTTACCCTTGGCATTTGCATTACAGCGCCTCTTAGGCACTTTAGGTTCCTCTTCTTTCCGAGCTATAGGCAGTTTTCACAGTACAAAATCTTCCTGCACATTAGGACCAAATGTGATGATGTACTTTTTCCACTCTTCTCTCTTTCCACTCTTCACTCTTTCTTTTGTACTACTCTTCTCAGGATTTGGTGTATTTCTAACATACAGACGAAGTTGGTGACTTTCATTACTCCAGGTTACTCATGGATTAGTCTGAATTGTCCCAACATTCAGGCTTTCCTATAGTGCTTATGTTCCTCTCTTCCTATACACTCAGTCTGCAATTCTGAGTACTGGCCTTTGCCAACATCTGTAATAGCAAACAAGAGTTAGCAGGTATGTGGGTATTTTCCTTTGGAATCCCTTTAAAGCCAGTTTAAACCCTTCCCTTCAGAGACCAAGACATAGTATATGTAGATGTTGTGCCTCTTTTCTGGATGTATGTATGCAATACAAATGGCAAAAATATCTCAAGGAAAAATAAGGGGACAACATTTATGTTTCTTACTTAAAATTGTGACATGGTTTCTTAAACAAAGAATATTTGCCTTAGAATTTATAAGAAAACTAAGCAACGCTTTCTGTGTCTTTATTTGCTTTGTGGCTTCAATTGAGTGATATCTCCAAAACAAAGAAGTTCACCTATCCCAGCTTTCTAAAAGTTTTGTACTACTTATCAGGGGATTGCAAGTAGAAACAACCTCTTTATTCCTTAGACCTCTACCTCTTGTCATTTGGATATTTTTTTTCTGCTTAAGATAGCTGCTGGAATTAAGCTTTTCTGACACTCAGGGTGGAGGACCATTTTTTTCCCATCAGCTGCCAGTTCTTTTTGCATGAGTGTAGAGATTTAGGGAACAAGTCGTTGTGACCTTATATGTATGTAGAACATTACTAAGTGCCAATGAGGAGTGATCTCCTTAAGAGTGGAATATACATGCAATATTTAAGAATGCTTGAGATGTAGTTTTTCCCTAAGCTTTCCTTTGGCACTGGTAAATGTTTTTCTTACATAATCAGTGGCATTGCCCTTAACAAGAATTTTTAATGTTGTCTCTAAATAACACTGAAAAACCACCCCCAAACACCAGACCAGAATGTCTGATCTAATGGCAGCTACCTTCACTATTTTCTGAACTTAGATTCTTACACAAGTCTGCCTGGTTGTCCTTTGATTGGTTCTATGCTTGGGACCAGAGTTGTATGTGGCAAGCCTTCAAGGGTGTGAACCCATGACAAGAGGGGACCCCACGCTGGCATAGTTTCTTTTGCCTTTTTTTTTATGGTGGAAGACAGTGGCTCTTAACTTGTTGCATAATTGACTTTTGTATTTAATGGACTGCCTTCAATTACATCAGTCTGCCCCCCAGGCCCTGCTGAAGTCCTGATTGATTTCTAATAGCTTTTAATGTTAATACTGTAGCCTACTGCTATTTTTTCAGTGCATTTGATTGGTGTTTTTCTCTATTGGCTTCCTAGCACATACCCGATAGTGAAAGGGTTTGAGTGTTTCTGATTAGGAAACACTGTAGGGAGGGAGAAAAACACCCAGTATTGTTTTTTCATAGTTTTTAATTGCAAATCTAGGGGAAAGCATTCCCACCAATCTGTCAAGCATAAGTCAGCAGTCCTGGGAACTGAGGACCAAGCCCTTGAATTTAATTTGCAGGCTCAGAGGACAAAGCAGTTATGAATGTGTCCAGAAAAGTCTACTTTCACTGTTGCTACTTCTCACTGATTTATGTAATGTCTAAAAATGTCTAAAATGTCTAAAACCCACTTGCAGTCCACATAAATTCAAATAAAAATGTACTTGAGCCTGAAAGACCATCCTGCCTACCTCTGAAACACCTGCCCACCCAGTTAATGGCAGTTCACCGGCTGGTACCAGGGTGTTCTGTTCCTACATGGCCACTTCCCAACACGGAGAAAGAATTAACATCACACATCAGTCCTGGGAGATCAAAAACTGTGTGGGGCTAATGTATTAATCCAATAGAGGGAAAGCTTGCTAGTGCTGAGTGTCCTGGTGAGAAAACAGGAGCAAACCAAGTGGCTGGGCTCAGATATTGCCCAAGCACTGCTCATTGACAACTCCTCAGTCCATACCCTGATGTGGGACAAAAGCAATCGGGACTCTGGGCTTAAAAACTATCTCTTCGTAAGGACCAATGCCTTCCCAGAGCTTTTTTTTTTTTTTTGGGGGGGGGGGGGAGTGAGTAGCAGATGTCTGCGAAGCAGCTGTCAAAGCTGCCTCAAGCTGCTACTGGCCAGACCAATGCCAGCCTGCCCCATGGCATCTTTTGTTGCTGATGCTCTGCACTTCAGTAGGGGTCACTCATCTGCAGCCTCCTGCATCATCTGTTTCCCTCCTGGTTCCTGCTCCAAGCCTGCCCCCCCCTGCTGGGGCCAGGTCCACCTGCTCTCTCTGGGTAGCTCTCAGCTGCCAGCTGGAGAGGGGATGCTGAGTAATGTGGGCCCAGACAGGGACCTTGGGTATATCAAGCAGCCTCCCCTCAGCCTGCTGCAATTACTGTTTGTCTCCACCCTGATTAGAAAATTAGAAAAAACAGATATCCTCAGTCTGGGCTTCATCCCACATTTCCTACACGCATCTTCCCTCAGCAACTGGTTTTCCTTCTGCTGATGGCACGGTCTCCAGTGAAATCTGTCTCCTCTCATTACTCCTGAAGAAAACTCTGAAACCCCAGAGACTCAATGCCTAGCTTGGTAGAAAGATTTTTCTGCTTTGTGTTTTCCAAACACGGTAAAATAATAATTATCCCTTGTTGCTCTCTTTGTGGTTCTTAAATAATAATTCCCTCATTTAGGGGAAAATGGAATCTTTTAAATTCAAATCACACGGTGAGTCTGTGCCAAAGCCAAAACTACAGCTTGGGAGTTCTTGGCTTTTGGCCTCATACTCAGTCCTTCAGGCCATTTAACCTCCTCAGGAATCAGAAAACTACTACATAAGGAATATATATAATGAGATACATCAAGTTCTTCAAAAAGGGGAGCAAGAGAATCTCTGAGTAACAATGCAATCACTTTGGTAGCTGTGAAAATAAAATATCCAGTGAGTTACCCAGCTGCATGGGATTGGATTCACTACGGAGTTGATAAGCGATGATCTTGCCAGTTAGTATAGTTTCAAGCAAACGGTTCATTAAGTTTTTGGCAGCATTTTCTCTGCATTCCTGTGCCTGTTTTCACATATTCTTCTGACAGGTTGTGCTATAGTTTTATGCAGCTATATGCAAAATACCATTGCGTGACCTTGGGCCAGCTGACAGGTGCCATATTTATGACAACACAACATTTTTAGTGGAGATCAGATAGTAGAGTGAGAGAATCTTCCAAATATCACAATTTGCCAGTCTTCAAAACAAGCAGTAAAATGCATGCTAGTATTTTGTACACAATAATTCAGACTGTTGGATTTTGCTGCTTACAGAATTGTCTTGTGATTGTGATAACAAACAAATTAAAAAATCCTCAAAGCCTCGTTTTGGTGCAACCTTATGCATGAGATTGTATGCCCACTACAGTCAGTAAACATGATTTTGAATCTTTGATGATGTACATAGATTAGCCTACGTCTGAAAGCGAGGTCTAAAAGGAAAGTCAGATGGAAGCAGCAGATTACTTTATATGGATCATGAGCTATTTTTCACTTGAAGCAGCTGTTTAATTTCACTTGTAGCATGTTCTTCTGATAGAGAATAACCCAAATAAATGTATGATGACAGAATTAAAATGCTTAGTGGAAATTGCTTGTAAAGGGTTCAAACATAAGCAAACCAGTATTTCTAAGCTCATAAATTTACCATCAGTAGCGAGTTCTTCCTTACAGTGACAAATTAGCCTTTAAAAACCGCACAGTCAAAAGCACATCACTGGAACCTGGGCAAAGGTCAGACAGCTCTGAGTGGGGATCCTACCTTGCTTCTGAATGGATGGGATCCTTTTCTCAGTGATCGTGCTGTAGCATGGACTGTTTGAAAGGATTATCCATTGCTGATGGGTGTGTGTATGACAGCAGGTGTGGGCACTGTGTGTGATAGAAGACCTGAGTGTTGAAAACTGCACATGGATTAAACTTTGGAAGCATTTCATTTAATGCTTTTATTTCTTGAGGACTGTCTCCTTAATCTTTGTAGCAGTGGACAGCTGCAGTTCCACAGAGAAAAAAAAATTATAGGTACAGGAGATAAATAAAACAATGCAAGTGAGTTTTTTCCCCTCTCTCTCTCAAGACATGTTTGTGTCCTAGGAGGGTTGAAAAGCCAAGCTTTAGTTCCACAGATGTTCAATATCTTTTATGGAATGTGTATATGATCTTCGTATGTATCACTGAGCATGTTTTGAGGGATGTTTCTCTTTCATCCATGCATCACTTGTCACTGCTTAAATATAAATTGCAAACGTTTTTTGAAGGCAAATGCATGCCCAGAAGGATTTCCCATCCTTCAGAGTTCAGGGTGCCTGTTGTAAATGAACCCAAATGTATTCTTTCAATTGACAGGATTTTTCTTTTCTGTCTTGGGAAATGTAGATGGTATTCATCACCACACAGCATGTTAGTAAATCAGTGAACTAAGGTTTTTATAAAGATCTAGATAATTCAGTCTCCTTATTTGAGTGTCTGTCTGCTTGTAACTCGATGGGGCACGCATTCACAAACTGTCTACAATGCTTTAGGTTACAATATAGGATACAGATGTAGTCTTAAGCATGGCTTTGATGATTAAGTTGGATTGCTGGATGTTTGGAAGAGTTTTTTTTTTATTATCGGCATAAATCACACATCAAAAATCATATATCATATAATTTATGTGTAAATATATGAAAATACATATACACATATGCATGTGTGTGTCTTTGTGTTTGCATTTTTAAACACCCATAATTGTTACTAAGTGTCAAAATCTAAACTCTACTGGATGCCTGGTCTCTATGTGAATTGTTATGGTTCATGGATTGATTCCTGGTCTAAGTCCCACCACACATTACCATAGTTTGGAGGTGATAAAGAACCTATGTTTCAGCTAAGGACTGTTAAATTATGATGTGCAGTGTGTCTCCTCTTCAAGGAATGCTACAGCTCCATACACTCTGTTTCTGGAGTACTTCAGCACTGTAACGCTGTTGTTAAAACACTTAAAACACTGCAGTGTTAAGTACATTTGTCATTGAGCTCATGCGTTTTACATTTGAGAATCGCAGGGTTTTCAGTGGCTGATGGTTCAAGGAGCAAGAAACAATAGTCAGGCCTGACTGATGGAACAAGGCTAGCCTAAAGACACATTGGAGCTGTGTCAGAAAAATTAGGATGTTTATGTGAGTGTGAAAACATAGATTCTGAACTCACTGAGAGTCACTTCTCCCTACTTTCAAACCAAGAGGAACTTTTCTGAAGATGATCATAGAATCATAGAATTGACTGGGTTGGAAGAGATCATCAAGTCCAGCCCTTGATCCACTACCACTGTGGTTACCAGACCATGGCACTGAGTGCCACATCCAGTCTCTTCTTAAATATCTCCAGGGACGGAGAATCCACTACTTCCCTGGGCAGCTATTCCAATGTCTGATCACCCTCTCCGTAAAGAAATTCTTTCTAATATGTAACCCTCCCCTGATCACTTGTCATCACTTGTAAGTACAGCATACTGGTGTAGCAGCTGAGCCTTGAGGGCATTACCATAATAATAATATTTTGAAAAGTTCTGAAACTGAGAAAAAAATATCCCTAGCATTAGGGATACATACTCAGAAAAAAAGGTAGGAAGTCATATCAGAGACAGGGCACATTTTCAGGAGCAGAGGTGTATGTGTGATTCTTTGTTGAGACTGTAAACTAGAAGAAGAAATGAAGGGCTTCTAGGGAGGTACAGAGCACACAACAAAAGAAGTTGGGCTGCTGTTTGGCCAGGGTCTCTACTCTTACTATGTGGGACTTTGTGAAGTTCCATGACACAGGGTACTGGGAAAATTTTTGTACTAAGTGCTTGAAATATCCATTGTACACCAATACAGACACTGATCTGTAAGTGATGGACTGTATGGATCAAAACAAGAAGATAACAAGGTTGGATGGAAAAGATGGAAAAGTAGTAACTTTGGGCGGGAGAAATGGTCCTCTGAGTCCAGACTTCAGCACAATTGTCATCTTGCCATTGCCTAAAATTGTTTCTCCAAGGAAAAGGCTGAAAGTGAACAATTCTAGGCAGAGTATTTGAATTGTGCTCATTCTGACTGTTACCAATCCCTCTTTTATTAAATATTGATATGCACATCTTGATATCCCCCAGGTAAGTGTTCTGTGACATAGTACTGGTACTTGGATTTAAAAAAGGTTATGAGGGGAGAACTCCACAGATCAATGTTTTTTTCCTATTTTTTAATGTATTTCAGAGGATACCAGCATTTCACTTAAAATGCTTAGTCTCTCTATGGACTCTATACATACAATATCTGCATAGCCCACTAGAAAAATACAGTATTAACTTTTCAGTGGTAAACTTGGCTCATGGTCCTTCATTCCTCAACTTGTATGGAAACAGCAGCAGAATTTATTTTGACCTATCTTCTTCTGGTACTGATGAGACTGTCTGATGAAAAAAACGTCAGCACTATGAGAGCCATTCATTGAATATTTTGTTTAGAATGTATATATGATATTTAGGTTCTGCAATGTGCAGAGCTTGCTTTGCATAGGGGACTTTCTGCATGAAAAGAGCATGAGCAATGTGTACCTAAAGGGTCTAGAAAAATTTGTCTATGGAAATATAGTTTTTTCTTAGGTCTCAATTTTTGCATTGTGTAATAAATTGACAGAGTTTTAGAACTTTGCATGAATTTAAAATATATTTTATATTGTCTTGGCAGTTGCAATTGATCTTAAGCAGTTTTATCTCATTAATGAACAGTGCCAGACATAACACAAAGATCTTTCCTTCACTTTCATGCTACGCTACTTTACTTTAATCTCAATAGAAATAGAAATGTTTATGATTTTTTTTTTAAGAGGTGACTGCAAAAGATATTTTAATAAACAGCTTCTGACTCAGTAACTAATGATCTCAACTTCAGTTCCTTTGTGACTTAGAAACAAGTGTTTATTTAGAAAATGCCTTCAGCAAGGATATATTTCGGGATTTATTGTATGTCACAGATTAAATTATTTCTTGTTTATTCCCTTCACTTAAAATGCATAATTAATATTTCACAGTATGTTTAGATTAGTAGTTACATTTGGCTCTTTACTTAATTTTAAACATCATTTAAAGTGAGCACAACCCATAAATCAGGTTAAATGTTTCAGTCAGGGAGCTTTAAAGATGCATTTAAATCTGGAACACTGGCAAAAATTACATTTTATCCAGGGCTACTGTAGCTTGTCACCCACTGATAATTAATGATAAAAATTCCACAGCTTTAAACAACCATATATCAGGAATTTTTAAAGGCATCTCCATATTCATTTCTGGGAATTTATGATCTACAATGTTTTATTTAAGTTTTCTAAAAAGAATAGTATTCTTAGTCTTCTCTCTCTATTTTTCTAATCAGAAATGGCTTTACAAGAAACAGTCATTGGAAGTATAGAACCAAATTGGGGTAGCAATAGTAAGAACATAGGAAAATTTGGGTTAGGAGGGACCTCAGAAGATTATCTAATCCAATCTTCTGCTCAAAGCAGGGTCATTTATAAATTCTGACCAGGCTGCTGAGGGTTTTATCCAGTCAGTCCTGAACATGTCCCAGAACAAACTAATTTGTAATGGGCTTGAATGAAGATGCAGACTCAATATGTTGAGTCTAAATGACTTAAAATAAATGTACACTTGTGACTTTGGTCACATTTGTGTCATGATGGCTTCACCTATGTTCCTAATGGCCATGATTCCAGAGATCTGAGTCGAGATGATGTCCAGTGGCTTGTGCCTAAACTTGTGTGTGCTCATTCTCCATGGAGCTGGTTTCCTGTACTCACACTAAGTAAAAACTGTATGATCTTGTTTCTCTTCCAGCCCCATATCATATCCCCCATGTCCTGAAGATTTAGCTAATTTATATGTTATTTTTCATCTGTAAATGCCTAAAGCAACATAAGGGCTTTGTTGCTCACAACAGTAGCATTTTACAGAATGAGACTAGAGATAAACCAAGTATAAGTCAGAGTTTGCCATGATATCATGGGGAATACTTAAGGAGATGATGCCTCTTGAGACAGAGATGGACAACCGTGCCAGGCAGTATTCAGAGGTCTGTCTTTTGGGAGGGGTTTCCAGAATCAATTGTTGTTCAAACTGTGTTTTGTCTTGAAGTGATTGGTATACTGAATTAGTAAGAAACTAACAGTTCTTCAGTGTGGGCAGTCTGAAGTTCAGATCCATACAGCACCTCACATTCTATTTTATTAGAGAGATACATCCAAAAAAGCCTCATTTCCAAAGCTACTGAGAAAATATTGATATGCTCTAGATTTATTTGGGACTCTGAATTGCCGTCCTTCTTGCTGTTTAAACAATTAGAAATTTAGTAGGATTCAGCCTGATGAGTTTCATAGGTACCCAAAAGGTCCAAAAGGTTCTACAACACTCAATCAGTAGTATTGCCCAGTCCTAATGATCCGGCATTGGAATGGGCTGCCCAGGGAAGTAGTGGATTCTCCGTCCCTGGAGATATTTAAAAAGAGACTGGATGTGGCACTCAGTGCCATGGTCTGGCAACCGCAACAGTGGTAAAAGGGTTGGACTCGATGATCTCTGAGGTCCCTTCCAACCCAGCCAATTCTATGATTCTATGAGTCTATGATAACGTGTAAGTCTGTATGATAGATGTTAATGTCCTCTGTAGCAAGATGAACTTGAATTCAAAGAGAGGCAACTTTGCTTTTTTCTCTGTTTCTCTGTGGATAATCAAAAATTTTGAAAGTTTGACTCAAAGAAATGCATCTGTTTATTCTGCTTGACCAGTTTTCTTTTGAAAAGGAATGCATGGAGAAATGCGAACTCACTCTGTGGTCTGAGGAAACAGGACCCAAGTCAGCACAAAAACTGGCTCAGATCTATTTGGAAACACTCATGCAACTTTTCCCTCAGGCAGGTTTCTGTTCTGAAGGGTTTTTTTACTTCTCACTTTGTCTGTCCATCTGTCTTTGCATTGTCTACATAGCCTAAATATGCATTGTTTCCATTACCCTGCTATCTGAATGTACTTGCTAACCACTAAGCTTTTTGTCCTTCTCTTCCATGGTTCTGTCATGAGTTAAGCCTGGTAGTCAGCTCAGCCCCATGCCAGCACTTGCTCATGCCTCCTTCCAGCATGATGGGGAAGAGAATCACAAGGGTAAAAGTGGGTAGAAGGGTAAAAAAAGAAGGGTAAAAGCTCTCATAGCTTGAGACATCAGCAGTTTAATAGGTGAAGCAAAAGCTGGTCATCCACAAAAAGCAAAGCAGGGAATTAATTTGCAGCTTTCCATCAGCAGCCAGATGCTCAGCCATCTCTAGTAAAGCAGGACTTCATCACTACTAACAGTTACTAGTGAAGAAAAGTTGTGTAACTTCAAACATCACTCCCTTCCTCCTTCTTGTCCCAGCTTTTATTGCTGATCATGACATCATACAGTCTGGGCTATCCCTTGGATCAGCTGAGGTCAGCTGTCCCAGCTGAATCCCCTTCCAGCTCCTTACATCCTCTCAGCCTACCTGTTGGTGGGATGCAGAAAGAAGCAGAAAAGGCCTTGATGTTGTGTAAGTGATGCTCAGTGGTATCTAAAACACCCCTGTGTTACCAGCACTGTTTTCATCACAAATCTATAGCATAGCATATACAAACTACAATAACTCTGTAGCATCCCAAACTTGTACCAGTTAGTATGGTTAGTGCCCCCATGGTAGAAAAATTTTCTTATGTCATACCATAAGAATGCATATTCTCTACCTTTTTGTTATGTGAACCATGAAAGAGATAAATAAAGTATTTGTGTTCTAATTTGTTTTGTTTTGTTTTGTTGTTTTGTTTGGGTTTTTTTGCTTTTTTTTTTTTTCTTTTTCTTTTTTGGTTGTTTGTTTGTTTTGGGTTTTTTTTTTTTCAATGTATTATTTGTTGAACTTCTAAATTCCAGGACATGAAAACAAGCACTCCTAAACCCCATCTAGATTTACACAAAATTACATCATAAAACTCACTAGGGCATATTTAAAAATTACTTTTCGACTTGATTGACAGTTCAAGCATTAAAACCCCACATAACTGTAAATATTCATTGTAGAATACATTGATTTGGATACACCAGTAAAAAAAGCATTGCTCTGGTTTTACTGGGACAGGATGCCAGGCCAGGCCAGCCATGGAGGGCAGGCCACTGGTAGCCCTGAGCCACCTGGAAGACTAAGTCAGGGCAGCTGCCCCAAGGTGAGTAACAGGGGTGTCCCACACCACTTACATCATGCTCATTATAAAGGGGGAGGCTGCTGAGAGTGGGGAGATCCCTTTCCTGGGGCTTCTCCCTCTTGGCTTGCCACTTCCCTCTGCTATTCTCAAGGACTAAGCTGGGTATGTCTTTATATACTTTATGTTGGTGTTTGTATTAGTTTTGTGAGTTCTTTAAATCCATTTATATTTCAACCTATGGGGCTTCTCTCCTCTTCCTGGTTCCTCTTCTTGACTGGGGAGGGTTGTCAGGGGAGAGAGCAAATTTCTTCGGTCTAGCCCTGGATAAACATATACAAAATTACAAAATTCTGCTTACTACTTTGGTTAAAACTTTGCTACTTTTCACATTTTCTTTTTTAGACAGAATTAACCTAATCTGAGCACACATTATGATCAATAACAGCTTATCTCCATTGCTCCCAGCTTGTTATGACCATTTGAATCCTTTTTGAGACTACGAGGGGTACTCTTTGTTACTCTCAAGCTGTTTCATCCTATTAAATGTTAATAAACAGAGAAAGTTTGGGAAGATATAATCTGGTAAGGAGTGCAGATTTACAATCTCATTAGCCTGCTAATTGCTCTACTTTGACAAGTAGAAAATAGGCTTTTCTAATAGTAGAAACTAGCCTTAACTGATGCATGATGTTTTCTATACAATCTTCCTACCATTCAAACACAGGTTTTCAAAATTCCTTATCAACATTTTTCAAAAGAACTATTTTTAAAAAAAATTTTCCAAGTTACTCAGGATAATACTCTACTGTGTGTAAATATTTAGAATTCCAAAGTATTATCTTCTAGTTTGACCTAAAACCTGAAAATGCTCTCTGCAGGTTCTGCCTTACATAGATTCTCATATGACTGGATTTATAATTTTTAAACCACCCTCTGCCTTTCCAATCACAAAATCAGAAATAAACCTGCACCTGTCAGTAAAAGTCAAATGGAACTGTATCAGAGCAATGCCAAGGTTATCTGTGATTGCTGCAAATAATACTCTCTAAAGTAAAATTATTAAAATCTATAGGTTCTACACATGTTCATCCCAATCCATGTTGCACTTCATTTGGTAGACCAAATACCCTTGGAAACATGATGTGGGCCTAATTAAATGAGTTCTGTGTGCTAGAATGAGCCAGATTGGGCAATATGTAGAGAAGAGAAACAGCCACATAACAGCAGAAGAACATTTTTCACTGTTTCTGACTGGTCGGTCCTAATCCCCTAAGAAGTCCTATAGAGTACCTTCAAGAAATGAACCTGCAGTCTAAAATTCATAACTCTACTTGCAACTAAAAATAAAGGGCTCAATAAAGACATCAGGTTAATGGCCCATACAGTTTTCCAGCTAACCCATTCCTCTAATTGTTCATGGGATGATAACTAACTTTTTTCTGAAGTCATCTAATGGATTCACATAATTTCACTGTACTTGGAGCTGCTATATCTCTCTTCTTGTTACCATGTTTTTGTCACTTTTAAGATCTTATGAACACTGAGGCACTCTTGAGTCCAAAAGCTTGCTTTTCTGTTGCCTTCCATGTTCACTGTCCCAGTAAAAGATGCTTATTCTTCCCACAAATCCTTTCATTCTGAAGAGTAACCATTCTTTAATGAAATGGGGAAGAGCCAACCAAAAATAACTCATGGATGCCATTATCACAAGGCTCAGACTGAATGTTTGGATACAACTTCACTGAAAAAAGAAGAAAAAAAGTTTCATTCTTGAAAGTCAGTTTACTTTGCTTTTGGTTTCTTGCTTACTTGACCTAATCAGAATGCCTAGTGGCAAACACAGTCTGTTGAAGCAGTAAGTTAAACAGCTGAAACCTTCACTGTTTCACAATATTGCATCCTCAGTACAGTTTGCTAGTTTGACAGGCCTGGAGGGTAAGTACCAGCCCTTGAAAAACTGTTCAATAGGATTTCAAAAGTTAATGACCAAAGATCTTAACAGTCTACAACAATTGATGAGTGTAAATTTGAGCTGTATGGGGCTTATCTGAAAGAAACTGATGAAAAGGTACTATGTGAAGGTAGCTGTTCTAGAGATAACATCCATTACTCTCTGTTTGAACTTGAAGAGGAAAGCAAGGCTGTAAAATCACTGACAGTGTTCCTCAGGATGCAGCCAAGAATAAGCAATATTTATACACTGGTTAGGTAGCTTTAGATCAGACAGAGCTGAACTGCGTTTTTCAATTGGTTGCTGGAGGAGAGTTAAACCCAGTGGAAATTCCAGGTGAGAAATTTTAAGCATTTTTGTGAGTTTCAGCCACAGCTTTCTTTCTGATAAGGTACTGAAAGACAGTAATGACTCTTTAAATTATGAAGTCTACACATCCTAGCTGAAATAGACTTTAATACATTACTGACAAAAGAATAAAAAGACAGAGAATGGTAAAGTTGCTAGTATGTCCCTCTTGCTAAAACTGTTATTAAGGAGGTAACCCAGGCTCTGGTAGTGGGCCTAAGTCATCAGGTCCAAAGTCCTCTACTTATTCCATTTGCAAATTCTGTTTATTCCCATATTTAAAACTTCTGTTTTGAACTGCATTGTAAAACAAAGCTGTCTTGTCAACATTATTCCTAATTTCATTCATTTAGCTGGTCTGGCTCCTTACATGAAAATACAGTTTATCAGGGAAATCTATTACAACAAACTGAGGTGCTACAGTAGACAGACCCATTTCTTTCCCTTTCTGTCAAAGGGAAAACGTAGCAGTGGACTGAATGTTTTGCTGTTGCTGTTTTTGTTGAAGTGGGTCTTAAAGACACCAAAATGAAGCTATACAATAGAGAGGGGGAATAAAGGAAAGGCAGAAAATTATCCTTCTGTCTTCCTGGTGTCGAATGGTGCTTACAGCTTTCCCGCTGCAGTTTTACAGTCTCACATCCTGCTCTTCCCCATGCTGGCAAGATCTAACTCAGCAAGAGCCTGTTAAAGACATTGTTTTCAGCTGCCTCTCTCATCACAATCTCACAGCAGTGCTGGAAAATACAGTGCTTTGGATGTCGAAACCAGACAATTGTTGAAAAAGGAGAAGTATCGAGAAGGGAATATAAAAGAAAGAAATGAGCTTCATTGCACTTGTAATTAGGCAAACTTACATGGATGATTTTCTCTCTTTGGCTTTTTTTGTGTGTGTGTTTTTAAATTTTTTGTTCATCTCTAAGGATATGAACAATAATAAGCTTATTATTAAGCTTATTAATGATGTCACAATGGGTCTGAAGAGATAGCAGTCATAGTTGCCACAATAATAAAGCCTCTTTAGGACCAGTTGTCCTCTGGCATAGCTTTAAATGAAGGTCTCAGCAAACTGTTTGAAGAGAACATTCAAATTCCAGTTATTATTTTGTTAGTTTTCATTTTAAACTGGACTAAGGGAGGTTGGCAATCTCTGTGACCATTTATCTAATTTTTTAGATGTGATTGAAACACGGTTGTTGGAAAAATTAAGGAAGCCTTCCTGGACTAGTCCAGCATATCTGTCTATAATTACCACTGTCTTTCATAAACGATTTCCATGGCAGTTTAAACTAACCAGCTTTATGTTTTTGTAAATAAAATTTGTTGAGCATGAGTGATCGCAATTAACTTTCATCCATTATTTTTTCCCAAGTGAGACTTTGCAAATTTGAATTTCTTGCCTGGTAATACAGCAGCATAGATAGGGCAGAAGAGAATGAGGGCAGCTTAATGGAAACAGTTGCTCGACACAGATTTTGGAAAGGGAAATCCCACACCACTTGCCCGCTGGAAATCTGTGAAGGTGTCTCTAGGCACAGGGAGAAAGGACATTCAGGAGGCATAATTTTTTTTTTATTTATTTTCATGAGAATTATGAAGATAGGATAAAGTGAATACAGAACGGTAATTCAATAAATCCCTCAAAAATAAATCTATTGAGATCCAGGGACGTTTTTTGAACAATAAGAAATCAGTCTCTGCTACATTAAAGGAGGGCCATGTTAAATAAAAAATGACAGTAGAATTAGGCTTGCTTATTTCTGCTGTTTCCTAAACTGTATGATTTCTGTTTTTTATCTCTCCTCCCTATAAGAGGAACTTTCAAATTTACCTGGTAGTGTTCAATCCTGTTTGTAATGACAGTGCTAATCATAATTCATGAGGTATCATATATTCAGGTATGATTCATGCAACAAGGAAATAGACTGAAAAGAAGCAAAAATAAGTTAAATTGATTCTGATACACTCAAAGTTGAAGAGAAGGATAGGCTTGGGGTCATCTCCCTTTTCACAGTAGTTAATAGGAAACATGCACACACGGGTTTGGCAGAAACATCATCTGGAAGGAACAGAGGAACAGAAACATCAGAAGCAAGGACCCTAAGTGCTATAGAAGAGATTTTTCTATCTTTCTGTCTGTTTATGTTACTCTGCTTCTTCTTTTTCAGTATGGATACTTTCTTTGGTTAAGAAAGAAGCTAACCTAGTGGCTGCAATATCGCACTGCTTGTGTATTGTTCTTTCTGCCATGTTTTGTTTTGGTTTTTTGTTGTTGTTGTCGTTGTTGTTGTTGTTTTATTTTAGTTTTTTAGGGGTTTTTTTAGATTATCAACTTTCAGAAGTCAGGAATGTGTACTATATTTAGCGTTCAGTAAGGTGTGCGCTCATTCCTGTCTGGCCGATGGGTAAGAAGTACGGTGTATTATTAAAAATACATATATGAGTTACCCAGTGGTTTTACTACTATTTTTTTACTACTTTCTTTCATCATTACTGTTCTTAAACTAGTTCTATGTCCCATCATTAGTACTGTAGCGAGATATAGATGGGAAGCTCAAAAGTGTTATATACACAGGGTGAGAATACATTTTAATGTCTGTAGAATCTTCTTTCTATTCCTCACTCTGTGCTGATGACAGAGGAAATTGTTTTTTTTTTCTAGTCTCACAGTCTCCCTGGTGTTATTTGTACAGTTCACTGGTTTTCCTGATGGAGGTCCTTCAGGACTTTTAAATAGTGTTCTTGCAAGCATAGAGAACAAGTTTTAGGAGTTACTTGAGGAGCAGAGTATTCCAAATGTAACAAAAATTTTGGCTTTTTAGTTAGTTCAGTTAGTACTATGTTGTTAAGATTTGTTCTTTCTCTGGTATGTTGATATGCTTAGTAATTTTGTATCTTAAGTAATATATCTCACTGACAGCCTACAGACTTACTAAATGATTATATGAAAAGACAATTCTTTCTGGATTTATTTTCTTGCTTCCAAAGCAAGCCCTGGTCCTGTTAATTTTTCTTCAGGGTAGTTGGCATTTTACTTTTTTCTTTAATAAAATTCTTTAAAATGTTTGAGAGTCACATGCACTAATGCACATATTCTTCTAAATGTGACCAAAGCAAGGTAATTATATACCAAGCTGTATTCTGGTTTGGGAATTACAATTCTTTTTGTGATGATAGTACTTAGATTTCAACAAATATATAAAAGTAATTTATAAATAGCATATCTGTACTTGTTTGTAATAAAATGATCTCTTCTAAATAACATGAAATTAGATGGAAATATTTCTCTTGTATCTCTAAAATCAGTGAGTTGGATAGCATTTTTCTCGAGTATAATAGGATTATGAAAATGAAATGTGACAATAAATTCATGTCACACACACACACAAATAAAATATCAGGGATGTGCACTTATTCAGCTGTTAAGTACAGAACATTTCAAAAGTAAAGAAAAATCCCACCAGTTTTCTACTTCACTTTCTAATTTTATTCAACAAAAATACAAAAACTTTTTGCTGGTACAAATACATTAAATTCCATGGTAGAAACAGTAAAAAAAGGGTTTGGGTACGTATTAATAGATTAATAGACTCAGTCCTGAATATCTCTTCTGAAGGAAAAATAAAACTATCTGCGACTGTAGTGCATTCTTTCTAAGTCTTCAAACACAAAACATATCTTGGGGATGTATAAAAACGTTTAAGTATATTTATATGTAGCTTTTATCATGAAAACTTTTTGAGAGAGAAAAACTTTCAAACACTTCACAGCATCAAAATGCCTTTCAAAATGTTGGGGTTTTTTTGCTCACCGCTCTAAAGTATTACATAAACAGTTTATTGCCTACTTTCCTGTATTTATATATGGAGTAGTATACATCATCTGGGTAATCCCTAGTAGACTATCATCTGAAAAAGAATTGTAGAAACTTACATATTATAAGTTAAAGTAGATATATATGTAGATGTAGTATTAGAAACCTTATGAGTAAAATGACAATTTGGAAAGAAAAAAAAAAAGAAATGGAATGTGTGATTTGAAGACTTTTTTCAGGACAGAACAAAAAGCTAAAACAATTATCAGTTTTATGAAGAAAAAAAATATTTGCTGCAGAACTGAAATTCTCTAAGAAGAGTCACCAGAAATGTTTTTTGAGGCTTATAGGCAAAATATGCTTCGTCAAGAGTCTGACAACCTATTCTGTGTCAGCCTATTTAGTTTCATTGAACTAGTAAGATGAGAAGGCTGTTTCAAAATAGACAATTGTCTGTCAAAAACGCCATCAAAACATGCTAACAGGCAGCCCTGAAGTAAAGTTCTAGCTGGCTTGGTGGAAGGGAGAAATTGTTCTGTATTACCTGTGACTGTATTCTAGATAGAAGGGTTAAATTTACCTAGCCTAGCCCAACCCAATACATGAGGACCAAGTTCCACCAAAACTTCCTTGGACTCACTGAAGAAAGGCAGTCATGTTTTAGAGTATGAATCACATCTTCGGTTCATTCAGTTTTGGGGGTATTTTTTGGAAGTACTTGTCACTTTCAGATGAAACACAGAGGGATTCAAGGTTTATCCAGATTCAAAAGTAGGGTGAGACTTCCTTCCTATATATCCTGCTTTCAATGGAGCACCAGTTGCCCTCCAAGTTTCCCTTTGGTAACCTGGTAGCAAAATGGAGGGAGATTCCTGGCTTCCTGGGAGAAGAAAAGCACTGTGGCTCTGCTGACAACACTGCTTCAGGAGAATTTCTTTGCGTTCCAGAGTCATCCTGGTGAGTGCTGTGCTGACAACTGCTGAAATGTGGAGTGATAACTCTGGTCTGGCCTTTTACCTATTCACCAGTAACTATACTGTACGTAAGACCAGATCATGCATATTCAACAGATTTTAAGATTCACCAGAGGGAGTTATAAGTATTGTATCAATGGAGTCAATGTGTAAGGACTTAATAAACAGTACCCTAGAGCCATCTATCCATCCAGACTGAAGGTGCATCAGACATTGATTCCTTTGTCTAACTGGAGCTGCCTGGTGACAGTGAAGATAAATTCCTTTCAGCATCCGAGCTGCTGCTAATCCAGACCTGGGGGCCCAGGTCTCCCTTTACTATTGTGTTTTATCTGCTGATTACTAGGTCTTGTATACCTTAAAGCATCTCAGACAGATGACATAGCATTGCTTACAATTAAGTAATGCAGTTCTGCCCAAGGGGCTGATCTCCTGCATCACTCACCATTGATTATATTGACTAGATTTCCTTTCACTGCAATGAAAGCTTAGACACCTGTCTTACCTGTAGGCACCTATAATTCCAGCTGAATGCTGAATCCAATCCTTTTTTACTGGATAAAAGTGTTGGTAGACACTTCATTGACAGACAGCTAGGGCAAACTGAATCTTCAGTCCACCTGGGCTGCTTGCACAGAAGCAATGGCATACACTTTTCTGATTAGAAGTGAAAATTCTGCAAAGAAGAGTGGGGTTGATACTACAGCAAGATTTAAAAAAAATACAGAACATTAAATATGCCTATGCATTTATAATTTTAAAAAAAAATTATATTAGCTACAGGCAGCAGGAATTAGATTTTTATTTCATTGTTTTCCTAATTGTTAAAAATTAGAAGTTTAAGAGGCCTTTATGAAAGTATAGTTGAGATATAGTGTTGAGATCTATATTGTAAGACATTTGCATGCAGCAGCCTTTGTTTAAAAGGCTTCATGGATGATATTAACTTTTCTTAACAATGAGGTAGCAACTGTATTTTACCAATATTTATAAAATAAATACTGCAGCTTTACTTTTTTTCTCTACCTACTTACATATATGTCCAAGTACTTCTGCTCCTCAGTCTCAGATGCTCAACAAACCCCTAAACCTCACTATTTCTAGTCTATTTTTTCATTAATTCAAATCATGTGTGAAATAGAATATAGTATGTCTTGAAACAGAGAAGTTACACCCAAAGTTATGAATTATGAGCATGCAAACAGGAAAAGCAACCAAATTCCAAAGAATTTCTCAGGGAAATACCTGAATTGTTCATTTATTTACTCGT